>NC_053490.1:525264247-525429247 GCF_905171775.1 Rana temporaria | reverse complement strand
GCTCTCTAGTGAATGTATAGGCTGCATTCTCAGTGATGTCACCGGTCTCTAGTGAATGGATAGGCTGCATTCTCAGTGATGTCACCGGTCTCTAGTGAATGGATAGGCTGCATTCTCAGTGATGTCATCGGTCTCTAGTGAATGGATAGGCTGCATTCTCAGTGATGTCACTGGTCTCTAGTGATTGGATAGGCTGCATTCTCAGTGATGTCACCGCTCTCTAGTGAATGTATAGGCTGCATTCTCAGTGATGTCACCGGTCTCTAGTGAATGGATAGGCTGCATTCTCAGTGATGTCACCGGTCTCTAGTGAATGGATAGGCTGCATTCTCAGTGATGTCACAGTCTCTAGTGAATGGATAGGCTGCATTCTCAGTGATGTCACAGTCTCTAGTGATTGGATAGGCTGCATTCTCAGTGATGTCACCGCTCTCTAATGAATGGATAGGCTGCATTCTCAGTGATGTCACCGCTCTCTAGTGAATGGATAGGCTGCATTCTCAGTGATGTCACCAGTCTCTAGTGAATGGATAGGCTGCATTCTCAGTGATGTCACTGGTCTAGTGAATGGATAGGCTGCATTCTCAGTGATGTCACCGGTCTCTAGTGAATGGATAGGCTGCATTCTCAGTGATGTCACCGCTCTCTAGTGAATGGATAGGCTACATTCTCAGTGATGTCATTGGTCTCTAGTGAATGGATAGGCTACATTCTCAGTGATGTCACCGCTCTCTAGTGAATGGATAGTCTGCATTCTCAGTGATGTCACCGGTCTCTAGTGAATGGATAGGCTGCATTCTCAGTGATGTCACCGGTCTCTAGTGAATGGATAGGCTACATTCTCAGTGATGTCATTGGTCTCTAGTGAATGGATAGGCTGCATTCTCAGTGATGTCACCGGTCTCTAGTGAATGGATAGGCTGCATTCTCAGTGATGTCACCGGTCTCTAGTGAATGGATAAGCTGTATTCTCAGTGATGTCACCGGTCTCTAGTGAATGGATAGTCTGCATTCTCAGTGATGTCACTGGTCTCTAGTGAATGGATAGGCTGCATTCTCAGTGATGTCACCGGTCTCTAGTGAATGGATAGGCTGCATTCTCAGTGATGTCACCGGTCTCTAGTGAATGGATAGGCTGCATTCTCAGTGATGTCACTGGTCTCTAGTGAATGAATAGGCTGCATTCTCAGTGATGTCACCGCTCTCTAGTGAATGTATAGGCTGCATTCTCAGTGATGTCACAGTCTCTAGTGAATGGATAGGCTGCATTCTCAGTGATGTCACCACTCTCTAGTGAATGGATAGGCTGCATTCTCAGTGATGTCACCGGTCTCTAGTGAATGGATAGGCTGCATTCTCAGTGATGTCACCGGTCTCTAGTGAATGGATAGGCTGCATTCTCAGTGATGTCACCGGTCTCTAGTGAATGAATAGGCTGCATTCTCAGTGATGTCACCGGTCTCTAGTGAATGGATAGGCTGCATTCTCAGTGATGTCACCGGTCTCTAGTGAATGGATAGGCTGCATTCTCAGTGATGTCACCGGTCTCTAGTGAATGGATAGGCTGCATTCTCAGTGATGTCACAGCTCTCTAGTGAATGAATAGGCTGCATTCTCAGTGATGTCACCGGTCTCTAGTGAATGGATAGGCTGCATTCTCAGTGATGTCACCGGTCTCTAGTGAATGGATAGGCTGCATTGTCAGTGATGTCACCGGTCTCTAGTGAATGGATAGGCTGCATTCTTGGTGATGTCACTTGTTTCTAGTGAATGGATAGGCTGCATTCTCAGTGATGTCACCGGTCTCTAGTGAATGGATAGGCTGCATTCTCAGTGATGTCACCGGTCTCTAGTGAATAGATAGGCCGCATTCTCAGTGATGTCACCGCTCTCTAGTGAATGGATAGGCCGCATTCTCAGTGATGTCACAGTCTCTAGTGAATGGATAGGCTGCATTCTCAGTGATGTCACCGGTCTCTAGTGAATGGATAGGCTGCATTCTCAGTGATGTCACAGTCTCTAGTGAATGGATAGGCTGCATTCTCAGTGATGTCACCGGTCTCTAGTGAATGGATAGGCTGCATTCTCAGTGATGTCACCGGTCTCTAGTGAATGGATAGGCTGCATTCTCAGTGATGTCACCACTCTCTAGTGAATGGATAGGCTGCATTCTCAGTGATGTCACCGGTCTCTAGTGAATGGATAGGCTGCATTCTCAGTGATGTCACCGGTCTCTAGTGAATGGATAGGCTGCATTCTCAGTGATGTCACCGCTCTCTAGTGAATGGATAGGCTGCATTCTCAGTGATGTCACAGTCTCTAGTGAATGAATAGGCTGCATTCTCAGTGATGTCACCGGTCTCTAGTGAATGAATAGGCTGCATTCTCAGTGATGTCACAGTCTCTAGTGAATGGATAGGCTGCATTCTCAGTGATGTCACCGGTCTCTAGTGAATGGATAGGCTGCATTCTCAGTGATGTCACCGGTCTCTAGTGAATGGATAGGCTGCATTCTCAGTGATGTCACCGGTCTCTAGTGAATGAATAGGCTGCATTCTCAGTGATGTCACAGTCTCTAGTGAATGGATAGGCTGCATTCTCAGTGATGTCACCGGTCTCTAGTGAATGGATAGGCTGCATTCTCAGTGATGTCACAGTCTCTAGTGAATGGATAGGCTGCATTCTCAGTGATGTCACAGTCTCTAGTGAATGGATAGGCTGCATTCTCAGTGATGTCACCGGTCTCTAGTGAATGGATAGGCTGCATTCTCAGTGATGTCACAGTCTCTAGTGAATGGATAGGCTGCATTCTCAGTGATGTCACAGTCTCTAGTGAATGGATAGGCTGCATTCTCAGTGATGTCACCGCTCTCTAGTAAATGGATAGGCTGCATTCTCAGTGATGTCACCGGTCTCTAGTGAATGGATAGGCTGCATTCTCAGTGATGTCACAGTCTCTAGTGAATGGATAGGCTGCATTCTCAGTGATGTCACAGTCTCTAGTGAATGGATAGGCTGCATTCTCAGTGATGTCACCGGTCTCTAGTGAATGGATAGGCTGCATTCTCAGTGATGTCACAGTCTCTAGTGAATGGATAGGCTGCATTCTCAGTGATGTCACCGGTCTCTAGTGAATAGATAGGCTGCATTCTCAGTGATGTCACCGGTCTCTAGTGAATGGATAGGCTGCATTCTCAGTGATGTCACAGTCTCTAGTGAATGGATAGGCTGCATTCTCAGTGATGTCACCGGTCTCTAGTGAATGGATAGGCTGCATTCTCAGTGATGTCACCCTAGTGAATGGATAGGCTGCATTCTCAGTGATGTCACCGGTCTCTAGTGAATGAATAGGCTGCATTCTTAGTGATGTCACCAGACTCTAGTGAATGGATAGGCTGCATTCTCAGTGATGTCACCGGTCTCTAGTGAATGGATAGGCTGCATTCTCAGTGATGTCACCGCTCTCTAGTGAATGGATAGGCTGCATTCTCAGTGATGTCACCGCTCTCTAGTGAATGGATAGGCTGCATTCTCAGTGATGTCACCGGTCTCTAGTGAATGGATAGTCTGCATTCTCAGTGATGTCACCGGTCTCTAGTGAATGGATAGGCTGCATTCTCAGTGATGTCACCGGTCTCTAGTGAATGGATAGGCTACATTCTCAGTGATGTCATTGGTCTCTAGTGAATGGATAGGCTGCATTCTCAGTGATGTCACCGGTCTCTAGTGAATGGATAGGCTGCATTCTCAGTGATGTCACCGGTCTCTAGTGAATGGATAAGCTGTATTCTCAGTGATGTCACCGGTCTCTAGTGAATGGATAGTCTGCATTCTCAGTGATGTCACTGGTCTCTAGTGAATGGATAGGCTGCATTCTCAGTGATGTCACCGGTCTCTAGTGAATGGATAGGCTGCATTCTCAGTGATGTCACCGGTCTCTAGTGAATGGATAGGCTGCATTCTCAGTGATGTCACTGGTCTCTAGTGAATGAATAGGCTGCATTCTCAGTGATGTCACCAGTTTCTAGTGAATGGATAGGCTGCATTCTCAGTGATGTCACAGTCTCTAGTGAATGGATAGGCTGCATTCTCAGTGATGTCACCACTCTCTAGTGAATGGATAGGCTGCATTCTCAGTGATGTCACCGGTCTCTAGTGAATGGATAGGCTGCATTCTCAGTGATGTCACCGGTCTCTAGTGAATGGATAGGCTGCATTCTCAGTGATGTCACCGGTCTCTAGTGAATGAATAGGCTGCATTCTCAGTGATGTCACCGGTCTCTAGTGAATGGATAGGCTGCATTCTCAGTGATGTCACAGTCTCTAGTGAATGGATAGGCTGCATTCTCAGTGATGTCACAGTCTCTAGTGAATGGATAGGCTGCATTCTCAGTGATGTCACCGCTCTCTAGTAAATGGATAGGCTGCATTCTCAGTGATGTCACAGTCTCTAGTGAATAGATAGGCTGCATTCTCAGTGATGTCACCGGTCTCTAGTGAATGGATAGGCTGTATTCTCAGTGATGTCACCGCTCTCTAGTGAATGGATAGGCTGCATTCTCAGTGATGTCACCGGTCTCTAGTGAATGAATAGGCTGCATTGTCAGTGATGTCACCGGTCTCTAGTGAATGGATAGGCTGCATTCTCAGTGATGTCACCGGTCTCTAGTGAATGGATAGGCTACATTCTCAGTGATGTCACCGCTCTCTAGTGAATGGATAGGCCGCATTCTCAGTGATGTCACAGTCTCTAGTGAATGGATAGGCTGCATTCTCAGTGATGTCACAGTCTCTAGTGAATGGATAGGCTGCATTCTCAGTGATGTCACCGGTCTCTAGTGAATGAATAGGCTGCATTCTCAGTGATGTCACCGGTCTCTAGTGAATGGATAGGCCGCATTCTCAGTGATGTCACAGTCTCTAGTGAATGGATAGGCTGCATTCTCAGTGATGTCACCGCCGGTCTCTAGTGAATGGATAGGCTGCATTCTCAGTGATGTCACCGGTCTCTAGTGAATGGATAGGCTGCATTCTCAGTGATGTCACCGGTCTCTAGTGAATGGATAGGCTGCATTCTCAGTGATGTCACCGGTCTCTAGTGAATGGATAGGATACATTCTCAGTGATGTCACCGGTCTCTAGTGAATGGATAGGCTGCATTCTCAGTGATGTCACCGCTCTCTAGTGAATGGATAGGCTGCATTCTCAGTGATGTCACAGTCTCTAGTGAATGGATAGGCTGCATTCTCAGTGATGTCACCGCTCTCTAGTGAATGGATAGGCTGCATTCTCAGTGATGTCACCGGTCTCTAGTGAATGGATAGGCTGCATTCTCAGTGATGTCACAGTCTCTAGTGAATGGATAGGCTGCATTCTCAGTGATGTCACCGCTCTCTAGTGAATGGATAGGCTGCATTCTCAGTGATGTCACCGGTCTCTAGTGAATGGATAGGCTGCATTCTCAGTGATGTCACCGGTCTCTAGTGAATGGATAGGCTGCATTCTCAGTGATGTCACAGTCTCTAGTGAATGGATAGGTTACATTCTCAGTGATGTCACTGCTCTCTAGTAAATGGATAGGCTGCATTCTCAGTGATGTCACCGGTCTCTAGTGAATGGATAGGCTGCATTCTCAGTGATGTCACAGTCTCTAGTGAATGGATAGGCTGCATTCTCAGTGATGTCACAGTCTCTAGTGAATAGATAGGCTGCATTCTCAGTGATGTCACCGCTCTCTAGTGAATGAATAGGCTGCATTGTCAGTGATGTCACGGGTCTCTAGTGAATGGATAGGCTGCATTTTCAGTGATGTAACCGGTCTCTAGTGAATGGATAGGCTGCATTCTCAGTGATGTCACCGCTCTCTAGTGAATGGATAGGCTGCATTCTCAGTGATGTCACCGGTCTCTAGTGAATGGATAGGCTACATTCTCAGTGATGTCACAGTCTCTAGTGAATGGATAGGCTGCATTCTCAGTGATGTCACCGCTCTCTAGTGAATGGATAGGCTGCATTCTCAGTGATGTCACCGGTCTCTAGTGAATGGATAGGCTGCATTCTCAGTGATGTCACCGGTCTCTAGTGAATGAATAGGCTGCATTCTCAGTGATGTCACCGCTCTCTAGTGAATGAATAGGCTGCATTCTCAGTGATGTCATCGGTCTCTAGTGAATGGATAGGCTGCATTCTCAGTGATGTCACCGCTCTCTAGTGAATGAATAGGCTGCATTCTCAGTGATGTCATCGCTCTCTAGTGAATGAATAGGCTGCATTCTCAGTGATGTCACCGGTCTCTAGTGAATGGATAGGCTGCATTCTCAGTGATGTCACCGGTCTCTAGTGAATGGATAGGCCGCATTCTCAGTGATGTCACAGTCTCTAGTGAATGAATAGGCTACATTCTCAGTGATGTCACCGCTCTCTAGTGAATGGATAGGCTGCATTCTCAGTGATGTCACCGCTCTCTAGTGAATGGATAGGCTGTATTCTCAGTGATGTCACCGGTCTCTAGTGAATGGATAGGCTGCATTCTCAGTGATGTCACTGGTCTCTAGTGAATGGATTGGCTGCATTCTCAGTGATGTCACTGCTCTCTAGTGAATGGATATGCTGCATTCTCAGTGATGTCACAGTCTCTAGTGAATGGATAGGCTGCATTCTCAGTGATGTCACCGGTCTCTAGTGAATGGATAGGCTGCATTCTCAGTGATGTCACCGCTCTCTAGTGAATGGATAGGCTGCATTCTCAGTGATGTCACTGGTCTCTAGTGAATGGATTGGCTGCATTCTCAGTGATGTCACCGCTCTCTAGTGAATGGATATGCTGCATTCTCAGTGATGTCACAGTCTCTAGTGAATGGATAGGCTGCATTCTCAGTGATGTCACCGGTCTCTAGTGAATGGATAGGCTGCATTCTCAGTGATGTCACCGGTCTCTAGTGAATGGATAGGCTGCATTCTCAGTGATGTCACAGTCTCTAGTGAATGGATAGGCTGCATTCTCAGTGATGTCACCGGTCTCTAGTGAATGGATAGGCTGCATTCTCAGTGATGTCACTGCTCTCTAGTGAATGGATAGGCTGCATTCTCGGTGATGTCACTTGTTTCTAGTGAATGGATAGGCTGCATTCTCTGTGATGTCACCTGTCACTAGTGAATGGATAGGCTGCATTCTCAGTGATGTCACCGGTCTCTAGTGAATGGATAGGCTGCATTCTCAGTGATGTCACAGTCTCTAGTGAATGGATAGGCTGCATTCTCAGTGATGTCACCGGTCTCTAGTGAATGGATAGGCTGCATTCTCAGTGATGTCACCGGGCTCTAGTGAATGGATAGGCTGCATTCTCGGTGATGTCACCGGTCTCTAGTGAATGGATAGGCTGCATTCTCAGTGATGTCACCGGTCTCTAGTGAATGGATAGGCTGCATTCTCAGTGATGTCACCGGTCTCTAGTGAATGGATAGGCTGCATTCTCAGTGATGTCACCGGTCTCTAGTGAATGGATAGGCTGCATTCTCAGTGATGTCACCGGTCTCTAGTGAATGGATAGGCTGCATTCTCAGTGATGTCACCGGTCTCTAGTGAATGGATAGGCTGCATTCTCAGTGATGTCACCGGTCTCTAGTGAATGGATAGGCCGCATTCTCAGTGATGTCACTGGTTTCTAGTGAATGAAAAGGCTCAAATCTTAATAATATCTTTGGTCTCGCTCACCTTGCGTTATAGAGGCCGGGAGAAGAGGACCTTCCACCTTCTCCCACAGGTAGGTGGGTCTTGGAATTCCCTCCTCTGAGCTGCATGATAGAGTAATGTCACTTCCAATGTCCAGGGAACCCTGAATGTTGCAAATGGGATCTGAGGGAGGCACTGGGAAGGGAGAAAAACAACAAATTAAACCAGTAAAACAAATTTCTAATACAGAATGTAAACACAGTAATATTAATATGTTGCCTAAAAAGTTACATTTTATTTTTGAGAATACGGTCTTCTTCCTCACCCTATCTAGTTGACAGAATTGCATTGGGTGCTGCTGGTAACATGTTTTATGGTATGAATGGGGGGGGGGGGGGGTTTGATCAGTCACATCACATGATTCTCTCCCCTATTCATTGATTGTATTCCCGACACTGTAATAAGTAAAATAACTTTTCTCATTGGAGGAGAGGGCAGGAGGGGGCGTGTCCCCATCAGATCTTTATTACAGCTGAGCCTGGAGACTTAAACCTGTGTTAACCTATATAGCACCAGAAGTTTAGCAGCAGGAAGAGGACAGGGCAGCCCTGCAGGGAAGTTCAGGACCAGGAAGAGGACAGGGCAGACCTGCAGGGAAGTTCAGGACCAGGAAGAGGACAGGGCAGCCCTGCAGGGAAGTTCAGGACCAGGAAGAGGACAAGACAGGCCTGCAGGGAAATTCAGCAGCAGAAAGAGGACAGGGCAGACCTGCAGGGAAGTTCAGGACAAGGAAGAGGACAAGGCAGACCTGCAGGAAAGTTCAGGACCAGGAAGAGGACAGGGCAGCCCTGCAGGGAATTTCAGCAGCAGAAGGAAGACTACAGGGCACCCCTGCAGGGAAGTTCAGCAGCAGGAAGAGGACAAGACAGGCCTGCAGGGAAATTCAGCAGCAGAAAGAGGACAGGGCAGACCTGCAGGAAAGTTCAGGACCATGAAGAGGACAGGGCAGACCTGCAGGGAATTTCAGCAGCAGGAAGATGACAGGGCAGCCCTGCAGGGAAGTTCAGCAGCAGTAAGAGGACAGGGCAGCCCTGTGGGGAAGTTCAGCAGCAGAAAGAGGACAGGGCAGACCTGCAGGGAAGTTCAGGACCAGGAAGAGGACAAGGCAGACCTGCAGGAAAGTTCAGGACCATGAAGAGGACAGGGCAGACCTGCAGGGAATTTCAGCAGCAGGAAGATGACAGGGCAGCCCTGCAGGGAAGTTCAGCAGCAGGAAGAGGACAGGACGGGCCTGTAGGAAAGTTCAGCAGCAGGAAGAGGACAGGGCAGCCCTGTGGGGAAGTTTAGCAGCAGGAAGAGGATAGGACAGGTCTGTGGGGAAGTTCAGCAGCAGGAAGAGGACAGTGCAGACCTGCAGGGAAGTTCAGAACCAGGAAGAGGACAGGGCAGCCCTGAAGGGAGGTACAGCAGCAGAAAAGAGGAGAGGACAGGCCTGTAGAAAAGTTCACAATCAGGAAGAGGACAGGGCAGACCTGCAGGGAAGTTCAGCAGCAGGAAGAGGACATGGAAGCCCTGCAGGGAAGTTCAGCAGCAGGAAGAGGACAGGGCAGACCTGCAGGGAAGTTCAGGACAAGGAAGAGGACAGGGCAGTCCTGCAGGGAAGTTCAGTAGAAGGAAGAGGACAGGATGGGTCTGTAGGCAAGTTCAGCAGCAGCAAGAGGATAGGACAGGCCTGTGGGCAAGTTCAGCAGCAGGAAGAGGACAGGACGGGCCTGTAGGAAAGTTCAGCAGCAGGAAGACGACAGGGCAGCCATGTGGGGAAGTTTAGCAGCACGAAGAGGATAGGACAGGTCTGTGGGGAAGTTCAGCAGCAGGAACAGGACAGTGCAGACCTGAAGGGAAGTTCAGAACCAGGAAGAGGACATGGCAGCCCTGAAGGGAGGTACAGCAGCAGAAAAGACGAGGACAACCCTGTGGGGAAGTTCACCAGGAGGAAGACGACAGGGTAGCCCTGCAGGCAATTTCAGGACCAGGAAGAGGACAGGGTAGCCCTGCTGGAAAGTTCAGGAAAAGGACAGGGCAGCCCTGCAGGAAAGTTCAGGACCAGGAAGAGGACAGGGCAGCCCTGAAGGGAAGTTAAGCAGCAGTGAGAGGATAGGGTAGCCCTGCAGTGAAGATTTCTCCAGAATCCAGCAGCTTTTTATTTGTTTTAGTTGCACGTATCAAAGTCAAAGAATCTATAACTGAAAAATGCAAGACTGTGACAAGTTTCTAACTTACCTAAAACGGTAAATCCCACCACACCAATGTTCCGTAGCGCCCGGTCGGGGAAGTTGTTGACCATGCACTGGTAGGTCCCCGTATCTGACAGCTGGGTGTTGTTTATATATATGGAGGCGTTGGTGCTCGGCATGGTTTGCATAAACCCGACTCGGCCCTGGAACTGCGCTGCGGTTGTGAAAACTTGCCCGCCCTGGTAAATAATGATCTGGGAAGAGATTAAAAAGTAAAAAAAAAAGTTGTAAAATTTTCTTTTGCCCTCCCCTCTTTCATGCACCCCTCAGCTGTATCTTATACTTTTTCCTTTTTGTTTTTCTTTATTTATTTTATCTGATGTATTTCCACCAGTCACAGGGATGTGCTGGGTCCTCTTTCATCCCCTGGGAGTTTGCGGTCTTGGATGATGTAGAGAAAGGCACTCTCTGTATCAATCCATTCTGATTGCGTGGCAGCGTGCTTAATAGAAGGGCAATGACAACCTGTACTCACTGGCCCGGATTCAGAAAGAAGTTACGCTGGCGTATCTATTGATACGCCGCGTAACTTCTAGGATGCGCCGGCGTATCTTTTTTCTGTATTCAGAAAACAAGATACGCCGGAATTTTGCTAAGATACGACTGGCGTAAGACTCTTACGCCGTCGTATCTTAGTTTCATATTTACGCTGGCCGCTAGGTGGCGCTTCCGTCGATTTACGCGACAAATATGCTAATTAGGTAGATACGCCGATTCAGAAACGTACGTCCGCCCGGCGCATTTTTTTTACGCCGTTTACGTAAGGGTTTTTTCCGGCGTAAAGTTACCCCTCATAAAGCAGGGGTAAGTCATGTTAGGTATGGACGTCGGAAGCGTACGAACAGCGTCGTATTTTATGTCGTTTGCGTAAGTCGTCCGTGAATGGGGCTGTACGTAAGTTACGTTCACGTCGAAAGCATTGACTAATTGCGAAGTGATTTCGAGCATGCGCACTGGGATACGTTCCACGGGTGGCGCCTGCGCCGTTCGAAAACAGCGTCAATGATGTGGGGTCATGATAGTTCAACATAAAACACGCCCACTACCAGCCAAATTTGAATTAGGCGGGCTTACGCCGACACATTTACACTACGCCGCCGTAACTTAGGGCGCAAGTTCTTTCTGAATACGGAACTTTCGCCCTAAGTTACGGCGGCGTAGTGTATCTGAGATACGCTACGGCTGCCGAAAGATACGATACTGGGCCGGATTCAGAAAGAGATACGCCGTCGTATCTCTGAGTTCCGTCGGTCGGATCTATGCGCCTGATTCAGAGAATCGGTTACGCATAGATATCCCTAAGATCCGACAGGTGTAAGTGTCTTACACCGTCGGATCTTAGGCTACAATTTCAGGCTGGCCGCTAGGTGGCGCTTCCGTATGTTTTACGCGAGGAATATGGAAATTAGGATTTACGCCGATTCAGAAACGAACGACCGCCCGGCGTTTTTTTTTTACGTCGTTTGCGTTCGGCTATTTCCGGCGTATAGTTACCCCTGCTATATGAGGCGTAGCTAATGTTAAGTATGGCCGTCGTTCCCGCGCCGAGTTTTGAAATTTTACGTCGTTTGCGTAAGTCGTTCGTGAATACGGCTGGACGTAATTTACGTTCACGTCGAAACCAATGACGTCCTTGCGACGTCATTTAGAGCAATGCACACTGGGATATTTTACGGACGGCGCATGCGCCGTTCAAAAAAAAACGTAAAAAACGCGGGGTCAAGACAAATTGAAATAATACACGCCCCCATCACCCCCATTTGAATTACGCGGCCTTACGCCGCAACACATACGTTATGCCGCCGTAACTAAGGTCGCAAGTTCTTTCTGAATAAAGAACTTGCACCCAAAGTTAGGCCGGACAGATACGCTCAGGGGCTAGATTCTCATAGAATCCGCGGCGGCGTAGCGTAAGCCATTTACACTACGCCGCCGCAACTTACTGGAGCAAGTGCCATATTCTCAAAGCACTTGCTCCGTAATTTGCGTCGGCGTAGTGTAAATGGCCCAGTGTAAGGCCGCGTAATTCAAAAGGGGCGGCTTGTATTTAAATTAGGCGCGGCCCCGCGCAGATCGAACTGCGCATGCGCCGGCTGAAAAAATAGCCCAGTGCGTATGCTCCAACTCACGTCGGAAAACGTCAATGAAGCCGACGTGATCGTCATTTCCGCAAATCCCTGTTCGCGAACGACTTAGGAAAACGACGTAAACGACGGAAAAAGACAACGCTGACCCGAGGCCATACTTAACATGGCATACGACGGACCTTCGCAAACTTACCCCTCATATAGCAGGGGTAAGTTTACGCTTACGGAAGCGATGTAAACGACGACGAGGCGGCGCAAAAACGTTCGGGAATCGGCGTATCAGGCTCATTTGCATAGTCAAATGAGAAATCGACCTAAACGCCACCTAGCGGCCATGGTAACATTACATTTAAGATCCGACGGTGTAAGATTATTACGCCAGTCGGATCTTAGCTTAAATCCGGCGTATCTTGTTCTCTGGATAGAAAACAATGATACGCCGGCGGGAAATTCGAATTACGCCGGTGTATCTGTAGATACACCAGCGTAATTCTTTTGAGAATCTGGCCCAGGTATCTGAATCTGCCCCACTGTCCTTCCTCAGTCTACTGGGCTGACTGATAACAGACCTCAGTCTACCCAGAAGACTGAGGACATCTTGTGGCAAAAGAGAGATACTGCAGGGGACTTCTATGGAAGGATAGAATTGTGTTTGGCCACTGTGGGGGGCCCAAGACTGCAGGAGGGGGCCAATTGCAGAACATGTGAAAGGGTCTAAAGAAATAAGCCTGGGACCGATGGAAAGCGTCCTGGCGGTCAGGGGGGGCGCTTCGTGGTTTCTTGCACTTGGGCCCTGAAGGTTCTAGTTATGCCTCTGACCATAGTCCACATCAAATATATTTGTCAATGGGGATTAGTGGCAGCATCTCAGTGAGGATGAAGTGATCTCTATCAAACATATAAAAGGAACAGCAAAGGGCACCAACTAAGGGCAGCGCATAAGGAAAATGTTATTAAAAACACACAATTGGCAAACAACATTAATGGCATAACTTACTTCATACCCGCTTATGGGTGGAGTTCTGCTATTCATTTTGTTTACCAAGTGAGTTGCCAATTGCGTGTTTTTAATAACATATTACTTATATACTGCACTTAGTTGGCACCCTCTGCTGTTCCTCTTAGTGAGTTAGATCAGGGGGTCTCCCAACTTTCTAAACAAAGGGCCCAATTTACTGTCCTTCAGACTTTAGTGGCCCAGACTGTAGCCAGTGGGAGCAGAAGTTGTCAGTGGGAGTAAACAGTGCCCCATCTTTGGTATTGGTGGAAGGAATATTGCCCCATGTTTGGTATTAGAGGCAGGAATAGTGCTCTATCATTGGTGTCAGTGAAGGGAGGAGAACATGGAGAATAGGAGAACATGTATCCCATTCATTTGTGTCAGTGGGATAAATAGTACTTAATCATTGGTGTCATTAAAACCAGGGCTCGACAAATCCCGGGCGCCAGGTCGCCATGGCGACTAGAAATAGTGTCCTGGCGACTTGGCTTGGAAGGTGTGTAGGAGCTGGCGCCATCTGGTGGTGGCCGTTGGTATTACAAGTTAAGCATTACAAGTTAAACAGCAATTCTAATGTAATTTTTCACTATTTTCACTGCCATATTCTTCCCTCTAATTAGAACCCCCAAACATTATATATATTTTTTATCCTAACACCCTAGAGAATAAAATGGCGATCGTTGCAATACTTTCTGTCACGCCATATTTGCGCAGCGGTCTTACAAGCGCACTTTTTTGGGAAAAAATTACACTTTTTTTAATAAAAAAATAAGACAACAGTAAAGTTATCCCCATTTTTTTAATATTATGAAAGATAATGTTACGCCGAGTAAATTCATACCCAACATGTCACGCTTCAAAATTGCGTCCGCTCGTGGAATGCCGACAAACTTTTACCCTTTAAAATCTCCATAGGCGACGTTTAAAAAAAATCTACAGGTTGCATGTTTTGAGTTACAGAGAAGGTCTAGGGCTAGAATTATTGCTCTCGCTCTACCAATCACGGTGATACCTCACTTGTGTGGTTTGAACACCGTTTACATATGCGGGCGCTACTCACGTATGTGTTCGCTTCTGCGCGCAAGCTCGTCGGGACGGGTGCGTTTTCTGGCTCCTAACTTTTTTAGCTGTCTCCTAGATTCCAAGCAAATTTGTCAAACCCTGATTAAAACTACATGTATCCCATCATGGGTGTCAGTGGGAGGAATAGTGCCCCATCATTGGTGTCAGTGGAAGGAATAGTGCCCCATTGGTGGCACCGGTAGGAGGAATAGTGCCCCATTGTTTGTGTTATGGGGCGGAATAATGTTCCTTTGTTGGTGTCAAAAGAAGAATTGTTCCCCCTTGTTGGTGCCGTTTGGAGGAATAGTGTCCCATTGTTGGTGTCAGTGGAAGTAATAGTGCTCCAAGGTCCGCATAAAGACAAGATCACTTTTATCATCGGCGGGAGAGGCGATCGGATCCTTTCACCTCAGTAGCATGGAGCCATTTGAGGGAAAGATGGCCCCCACTCTGCTCCATACCATTGGATGACGTCAAACGTCACTTCCGCCCAATGGGGGATTTTTTTTTTATTGAAGGGAAAAAAAAATATATATATATATATATATATATATATATATATATATATATATATATTTTATTTTTTTATTTTTTTTATTTATTGTGGGTCTTTTTGGCCCCCAGATCCCACAATAAAGAGGACCTGTTATGATTTGTTTTCTATTACAAGGGATGTTTACATTTTTTGTAATAGGAATAAAAATGATACCAATTTTTTTTAACCACTTAAGGACCCCTTCACACCGATTTACTTTGGCAGAATGGCACGGCTGGGCACATCAACGTACCTGTACGTTGCCCTTTAAGCCCAGCCATGGGGTCGCGGGCGCGTGCACGCGACCCGGTCCGAAGCTCCGTGACCGCGCGACTCGCAGACCCGATCGCCGCTGGAGTCCCGCGATCGGTCCCCGGAGCTGAAGAACGGAGAGAGCTGTGTGTAAACACGGCTTTCCCGTTCATCACTGTGGTGCCGTCATTGATCGTGTGTTCCCTAATATAGGGAATCACAATCAATGATGTCACACGTCCAGCCACACCCCCCTACAGTTAGAAACACATATGAGGTCACACATAACCCCTTCAGCGCCCCCTTGTGGTTAACTCCCAAACTGCAATTGTCATTTTCACAATAAACAATGCATTTTTATAGATTTTTTTGCTGTGAAAATGACAATGGTCCCAAAAATTTGTCAAAATTGTCCGAAGTGTCCGCCATAATGTCGCAGTCACGAAAAAAATCGCTGATTGCCGCCATTAGTAGAATTTTTTTTAATAAAAATGCAATAAAACTATCCCCTTTTTTGTAAAGGCTATAAATTTTTCGCAAACCAACCGATAAACGCTTATTGCGATTTTTTTTACCAAAAATATGTAGAAGAATACGTATCGGCCTAAACTGAGGGAAAAAAATGTTTTATATATATTTTTGGGGGATATTTATTACAGCAAAAAGTAAAAAATATTGCATTTTTTTCAAAATTGTCGCTCTATTTTTGTTTATAGCGCAAAAAATAAAAACAGCAGAGGTGATCAAATACCACCAAAAGAAAGCTCTATTTGTGGGAAAGCGACCCAGTGCCGAATCGCAAAAAAATGCTCTGGTCAGGAACGGGGTAAATTCTTCCCGAAGCTGAAGTGGTTAAGGCCCCTTTCACACTAGGGCGTTTTTCGAGTATTATTCAAGCGTTTTTCCATCGTTTTTCGAGCGTTATTCGAGTGTTTTTCAAGTGTTTTTTGAGCGTTATTCAAGCGTTATTTGAGCGTTATTCAAGTGTTTTTCAAGTGTTTTTTGGGCGTTATTCAATCGTTTTTCCATCGTTTTTCGAGCGTTAATCAAGCGTTTTTCAATCGTTTTTCGAGTGTTATTTGAGCGTTTTTCCATAGTTTTTGAGCGTTATTCAAGCCTTTTCCCGTCATTTTTCTAGCGTTATTTAAGTGTTTTTCGAGTGTTTTTCGAGCATTTTTCGAGCCAAGCCTCATCTGCAAACCCAATGTGCTGGTAAAGCAGCGCTAAGACCCTAACGTTTTAGGCCCCTTTCACATTGGATCTGTAGCCGCGTTGGCGGTATATCGCCGCTAAAAATAGCGGCGCTATGCGGCCGGGATTGTCGCGGGAATTGGCCGCTAGCGGTGCAGTTTTCTCACCGCTCCAAAGATGCTGCTGACAGGAGATTTTTTTGTCTCCCGCCAGCGCATCGCCTCAGTGTGAAAGCCCTCGGGCTTTCACATTGAGTCTGCAGTGAAGGAGTTTTTCAGTCGGGATAGCAGCGCTATTTTTAGCGCTGCACCGCCTAAAAAAACTCCTCAATGTGAAAAGGGCCTTAGGGCGTTTTTGCAGCGCCTCAGTGTGAAAGGGTAAGGCGTTTTTACAGCGCTTTCAATTCATTTCAATGGAGAGGGGCGTTTTTGGAGCGTTTTTTTTCCAGCGCCCAAAAGCTGCTCCAAAGATGCTTCTCGCAGAACTCAGTGTGAAAGGGTCCATTGAGATGCATGGAGAGCGTTTTATGAGCGTTTTAATAGCGCTATTTTTAACGCTAAAACGCTGTAAAAACCCTTCAGTGTGAAAGGGGTCTAAGTAGTTAAAACTAAAAGATGTCTTTCTTACCTGTTCAGGCTGGTTGGCATTGGACAGAGGCGTCACAGTCCAGATAATGTTGAGGTTCGTTAGCGCCGCACTGGTGGTGAAAGTGCACAAGAGTCCCGCCGACTGACCCCGGGCCACCTGTATGTTCTCCTTGTCTATGATCACCTGCAGCGCCGTCACCAAACCTGCAAAACATAAAGTAAGGACACCGTCTGTAACCTTGTGTTTCTCCGAACGCATTATCGCTCTCAGGTTCCTCCTCGCCGCGCCGCTAAAACGCGCAGATTGTGCTTATTGTGAGATTCCGACCTGTAATATTACACTCTATCCTGAGCAACAGAAAGTCTATTATCTGTATCATATTATGTGTGTGCGGGGATATTGTAGAACTCCGGATCAGGATAATTGTGCCGATGTTATTTACAGAATAATTGTAGCTGTGGGAGGTCTCAGGGGCAAATCCGGTAGAATCACCGGAAGGTCATCCAGAGAAATGGTGAAATGATTTAGTATGGGAAAGACACATGTGGGAGAGATGTATGAGCTGCACCCCCCCCCCCCCCCCCCCGAAACAGATAATATGGAAACATTTCCCCAATGGGGCTTTTTAACAGCAATGTAACAGGGTCAAAAAAAGTAGGATTAATAATACTATAAAATTCATAATGTATTTAAAATACAATATATGAATTCTGGCCAGATGGTACAATACATAATCCACAATACAGCATGTAAACACAAGTATACACATCGTTACATTACATAATGCTATACGGTGTGAGAACCCCAACACGTTTCGACCTGTGTGCCGTCTTCGTCAGGGGGATAATTGGCTCTAAAAATTACATTAAATATCTTCAGAATTTAAGAAGCATATCATTATACATCACATTTAAAGTGGAGTTCCTACCAAAAATTGAACTTTCCGCTTTTCGCCCCCCTTCGGTGTCACATTTGGCACCTTTCAGGAGGGAGGGGGGAGCAGATACCAGTGTAATACAGGTATTTACTCCCACTTCCGGGCATAGATACCCAAGCTACCCGCGGGTATCAATGACACTTCTTTCGTTGTCGTCCCCCCGCTGTCTTCTGGGAGACACACAGGTCACAGAAAAAAGCAGGGACTAGTGAAATCGCGCAGCGCAATTTGCGTATGTGCAGTAGGGAGCTAGGAAGTGAAGCAGCAAGGCTTCACTTCCTGATTCCCTTACCGAAGATGGCAGTGGCAGCACCCGAGAGCTGAGCGATAGATCGGCTTTGGGGGCCGATATCGTGGGTGCCCTGGACAGGTAAGTGTCCTTATTTTAAAAGTCAGCAGCTGCAGTATTTGTAGCTGCTGATGTTAAAAAATATATATATATATATAAATAATAATAATAATAAAATAACAAACACCCAGACTCGAACAAAAAATACATTATTAACAATAATAATAATAATAATAATAATAATAATAATAATAATAATAATAATTTATTTTGTGTTAGGGTTAGGGTAATAATAGTAAAATTAAAATAACAATAAACACCCAGACTTGAAACAAAAAAATACATTATTATTATTAATAATAATAATAATATATGAATAAATACATAAATACGGTTCAGGAAGGGGGAGGCGGCCGCAGATATCATGCAACCATAATTTAGGAAACAAATAATGATATTATCGAGAAAAACAAATCATGCCCTTATCTTATACAATGGCCCAGATTCAAGAAGCAATTGCGCCCGTGTAACCATAAGTTACACGGCGCAATTGCTGACTTGCTCCGGTGTAACGAGTGCTCCTGATTCAGGAACCTCGTTACACCGGCTGCAGCCTAAAATCTGCGCGGCATAAGGCTCTTATGCCTCGCAGATTTTAGGCTGCATTCTTGCGGAGGCCGCTAGGGGGCGCTCCCATTGTGTATCAGCGTGTAGTATGTAAATTGCATACTACCACTGATTCACAAGCTTGCGCGGGCCCCGTGCAAGCCAGGTACGGAGTTTCCGTACGGCAACTTTAGCACAAGGCTGCCCTTTCTAATAGCAGGGGCAGCCAATGCTAGAGTATAGCCGGCCTTCCCGCGCCGTGAAATTTGAATTTCACGGCGTTTGCGTAAGTGCTTTGTGAATGGCGCTGGACGCCATTCACGTTCACTTTGAAGCAAATGACGTCCTTGCAACGTCATTTGCCGCAATGCACGTCGGGAAAGCTTCCCGACGGAGCATGCGCTGTACGCTCGGCGCGGGAGCGCGCCTAATTTAAATGATTCCCGCCCCCGGCGGGATCATTTAACTTGCGCGCGCTTACACCGGGCAAATTTGCCGGCGCGCCCTCGCAGTTCACAGAGCTACTGCTCCGTGAATCGAGGGCAGCGCAAAATATTTGCAAAATCGTTGCCCTGCTCCCCCGCAAATATAGCGCAAGCTATGCTGAATCTGGGCCAATGATATTATCGAGAAAAACAAATCATGCCCGTATCTTATACAATGTTTAAAACATGCTTGTTTCGCAAATATTCTTAGCATTTTCTAATTTGAACACTAGGTGGCGATGTTTCACTGGGATCTGCATATGCAGCTAAATGTAATTTCACAAATCCAATCGACTCACAACTATTATTTCAAACAATACACGTCCGGATTTTGACCCAGGGATCATCTACATCCGCCTTTCTCAACTTTTTTTTTTACCCCAGAGGAACCCTTTAAATTATTTTCAGGCCCCAAGGAAGCCCTGCTTAAAATTATCTACAGATCATTAGCAAGTTTAGTAGGTTACAGAAATAATAAAATTTAAATAAAATAATAAAGAATGTGCCATTTCTAGTGTATCTTATACCCAAGGTGGGTAATTTTTAACTAATCCATTCCTGTTCTTTTTGATAAAATTATTTACACAATTTAAAATAATATTAGTTTTGAGAAATACATGCAGATTCCCTACAATAGTTTGCTGGTCGGTGGAGGAATCTCTCCTTATATGAGTGTTCACTGAAAGGGCCCCTTACATTGTGGTCAGTAGGACAGGTGTGCCCTTACATGAGTGGCCATTGGAGAAGTGGTCCCTTACATTGTGATCAGTAGGACAGGTGTGTCCTCCTATTGGTGGTCACAAAGACATGGACCTTTACATTGAGGTCAGTAGGACAGGTATTTACAACGGTGGTCATCAAAGAAGTGGTCACTTACATTGTGGTCAATAGGAAAGGTGTGTCCTTATATTGGTGGCCATTGAAGGAGTGGTAACTTACATCATGGTCATTAAGAAAGGTGTACCCATCCAGGGTTCAATCAAACCCTAAGGTTCATCCAGGGTTCCATCAGACCTTAAGGTTCATCCAGGGTTCCATCAAACCCTAAGGTTCAGCCAGGATTCCATCAAACCCTAAGGTTCATCCAGGGTTCCATCAGACCCTAAGGTTCAAACAGGATTCCATCAAACCCTAAGGTTCATCCAGGGTTCCATAAAACCCTAAGGTTCAACCAGGGTTCCATCAAACCCTACGGTTCAGCCAGGGTTCCATCAAATCCTGACAACTAATTTAAGGAGCATTCTTCTCTTTGACCACCAATGTAAAGAGCATTCTTCCCACTGATCACCAATGTAAGGAACATTCTTCTCACTGATCACCAATGTAAGGATCATTCTTCCCACTGATCACCAATGTAAGGAACATTCTTCCCACTGATCACCAATGTAAGGGACATTCTTCTCACTGATCACCAATGTAAGGAACATTCTTCTCACTGATCACCAATGTAAGGAGCATTCATCCCACTGACTATCAATGCAAGTGCACACTTACATTGATGGTCATTGGGGAAGTGGCCCATTACATTGTGGTCAGTAGAACAGGTGTGTCCTTACATTGGTGGCCATTGAAAAAGTAGCTATAGTCCTTACATTGAGGTCAGTAGGCAAGGTGTTCCCTTTCATGAGCAGTCATTAATAAAGTGTACCCTTACATTGTGATCGGTACGAAAGGTGTGTACTTATATTGGTGGTCAAAGATGAAGTGGCCCCTTACATTTTTGGTCAGTAGGACAGATGTGCCCTTACATTGGTGACCATTGAAGAATTGGCCCCTTACATTGTGTTTTTTTAGGATAGGTGTGTCCTTACATTGGTGGTCACTGAAGAAGAGGTCCCTTACATTGTGGTCAGTAGAACAGGTGTGTCCTTGCATTGTTGGTCATTGAAGAAGTGGCCCCTTACATTGTGGTCAAAAGGAAAGGTGTGTCCTTACATTGGTGGCCATTGAAGAAGTGGTCCCTTACATTGTGGTCTTTAGGAGAGGTGTGTCCTTACATTGGTGGTCATTTAAGAAGTGGTTCCTTACATTGTGGTCAATAGGAGAAATGTGCCCTTATATTGATGGTCATTGAAGAAGTGGTTCCTTACATTGTGGTCAGTAGGACAGGTGTGTCCTTGCATTGATGGTCATTGAAGAAGTGGCCCCTTACATTGTGGTCAACAGGAAAGGTTTGTCCTTACATTGAAGGTCATAGGAGAAGTGGGCACTTACATTGTAGTCAGTGGTAGAGGTGTGCCATTATGTGAGTGGTCATTGAATAGGTGGCTCCTTACATTGTGGTCAGTGGGAGAGGTTTTTTCTTACATTGGTGGCCATTAAAGAAGTGGCTCTAGCCTTTACTTTGTGGTCAGTAGGCAAGGTGTGCCCTTACATAAGCAAGTCATTAAAGAAATGTCCCCTTACATTGTGATCAGTACGAAAGATGTGTACTTATATTGGTGGTCAAAGATGAAGTGGTCCCTTACATTTTTGGTCAGTAGGACAGGTGTGTCCTTACATTTGTGGTAATTGAAGAAGTGGTCCCTTACATTGTGGTCAGTAGGAGAGGTGTGTACTTATATTGGTGGTCATAAATGAAGTGGCCCCTTACATTGGTCATCATTGAAGAAGTTGTTCCTTACATTGTGGTCAGTAGGACAGGTGTGTCCTTATATTGGTGGTCTTAGATGAAGTGGCCCCTTACATTGGTCATCATTGAAGAAGTTGTTCCTTACATTGTGGTCAGTAGGACAGGTGTGTCCTTACATTGGTGGTCATTGAAGAAGTGGCCCCTTACACTTATGGTCAGTAGGACAGGTGTGTCCTTACATTGATAGTCATTGAAGAAGTGGCCCCTTACATTCTGGTCTGTAGGAGAGGTGTGTCTATATATTGATGGTCATTGAAGAAGTGGCACCTTACATTGTGATCGGTATGAAAGCTGTGTACTTATATTGGTGGTCATAAATGATGTGGCCCCTTACATTTGTGGTCAGTAGGACAGGTAGAGCCGCAGAATACATATATTTGGGCAGAATACATCTATACGGCAGTTGCAGAGGATGGCAGGACAGGGGTTCATGCTCTGGAGACTCGGTGGTGCTCCTCCACCAGGACGTCTCTGAAAGACTCTTCGTGTCACCGCGGCCTCGTGTGATTGAATCCACAGCGAGCGATAATGCTCCACTTTCTGAAGCGCAAATAACTTGTCTATTATGTCCTCCATCCCGGGATAATGGACTCGGAGTCTGAGGTTTCTTTTCTATCATTGTGAAATGTTCATTATGGGAGACGTGATTGGCGCGCTCTGGAAAAGCAGAGCAAAAAGGATTAGAAGATAAGGAATAATAAAATCGGACCCCGAGGGCCACTCAGCCTCTCTTTATGATCCATGGCGGAGCGTGGCTCTACGACAAAAGGGATCCGGAGACGTCACCCGCCACTTCTTTGAGCCGTAATTATACGAGCGGTAAACTTATACAGCAAGACAGAGTTTAAAGGGGCAATCCACTTCACCGGTAAAGTCATCACCCACATTACCCTTCTGGTTGTTAAAGGGCATCAGACTTATTTTCCATGTTAAGTTCATGCATGCTTAGTGATGCTGAAATGTGCACTTAATGCTCGCTAAAGTGGCCCCCCGCAGTCATTACTGCATTTCATTTAGGCACGCCCTAAGTGCTAGTTAGCACACCTTAGTGGACCTGACAATATACACTATATTACCAAAAGTATTGGGACACCTGCCTTTACGCACACATGAACTTTAATGGCATCCCAGTCTTAGTCCGTAGGGTTCCATATTGAGTTGGCCCCACCCTTTGCAGCTATAACTGCTTCAACTCTTCTGGGAAGGCCGTCTACAAGGGTTTAGGAGGGTGTCTAAGGGAATGTTTGACCATTATTCCAGAAGCGCATTTGTGAGGTCAGGCACTGATGTTGCAAGAGAAGGCCTGGCTCGCAGTCTCCACTCTCGGGTTGAGGCCAGTCAATTTCCTCCACCCCAAACTCACTCATCAATGTCTATATGAACCTTGCTTTGTGCACTGGTGCAAATCATTTGGTGGAGGGGGGATTATGGTGTGGGGATGTTTTTCAGGGGTTGGGCTTGGCCCCTTAGTTCCAGTGAAAAGAACTCTTAAGGAGTCAGCATACCAAGACATTTTGGACAATTTCATGCTCCCAACTTTGTGGGAACAGTTTGGGGATCGGCCCATTCCTGTTCCTACATGACTGCGCACCAGTGCACAAAGCAAGGTCCATAAAGACATGGATGATCGAGTTTGGGGTGGAGGAACTTTACTGGTCTGGCTTTACCCCGATAAAACACCTTTGGGATAAATTAGAGTGTGGATTACGAGCCAGGCCTTCTCGTCCAACATCACTGCCTGACCTCACAAATGCGCTTCTGGAAGAATAGTTAAACATTTCCATAGACACTCTCCTAAACCTTGTTGACATCCTTCCTAGAAGAGTTGAACCTGTTATAGCTGCAAAGGGTGGGCCAACTCAATATTGAACCCTATAGATTAAGACTGGGAAGTTCATTGGTGATCAGTAAGTAGAATGTCCCTTACATTGATGATCAGTGGGAAGAACACTCTTTACATTGGTGGTTAAAGAGAAGAATGCCCCTTAAATTGGTTGTTAGGATTTCAGGATTATCAAGATTTGATGGAACCCTGGATGAACCTTAGGGTTTGATGAAACCCCGGACGAACCTTAGGATTTGATAGAACCCTGGGTGAACCTTAGGGTATGATAGAACCCTGAATGAACTTTAGGGTTTGATGGAACCCTGGCTGAACTTTAGGGTTTGATGGAACCCTGGTTGAACCTTAGGGTTTGATGGAAACCTTGTTGAACCTTAGGGTTTGACAGAACCCTGGCTAAACCTTAGGATTTGATGGAACCCTGGATGAACCTTAGGGTTTGATGAAACCCCAGATGAACCTTAGGATTTGATAGAACCCTGGCTAAACCTTAGGGTTGATGGAACCCTGAATGAACTTTAGGGTTTGATGGAACCCTGGCTAAACCTTAGGGTTTGATGAAACCCTGGATGAACCTTAGGGTTTGATGGAACCCTGGATCAACCTTAGATTTTGATGGAATCCTAGTTGAACCTTAGGGTTTGATGGAACCCTGGATGAACCCTAGGGTTTAATGGAACCCTGGTTGAACCTTAGGGTTTGATGGAACCCTGGCTGAACCTTAGGGTTTTATGGAACCTTGGATGAACCTTAGGGTTTGATAGAACCCTGGCTAAACCCTGGGGTTTGATGGAACCCTGGCTAAACTTTAGGGTTTGATAGAACCCTGGCTGAACCTTAGGGTTTTATGGAACCTTGGATGAACCTTAGGGTTTGATGGAACCCTGGCTAAACCCTAGGGTTTGATAGAACCATGGGTGAACCTTAGGGTGTGATGGGACCTTGGATGAACCTTAGGGTTTGATGGAACCCTGAATGAACCTTAAGGTGTGATGGGACCTTAGATGAACCTTAGGGTTTGATGGAACCCTGAATGAACCTTAGGGTGTGATGGGACCTTGGATGAACCTTAGGGTTTGATGGAACCCTGAATGAACCTTAAGGTGTGATGGGACCTTGGATGAACCTTAGGATTTGATGGAACCCTGAATGAACCTTAGGGTGTGATGGGACCTTAGATGAACCTTAGGGTTTGATGGAATCACCAATAATTTTTCATATGATGATTTCTATCCAACATATTTCTTGTAACAGAGCCTACTTTTCCAAGGATGTCCATAGTGAGAACAATCCTGTAAAAATATAAATCTGTATCATGTACGTTACCTACAAGCCAAGACTCAGTTGACTTGTAGAATCATCCATTCCATCCATCTTTGGCAGCATCTGACTTTGGCCCTATTCTGTAGACGCTCAGGGCCCCCAGGAGGCAGAGTTATACAACACAACCCTGGTAAGCGGGGCAGAATGGAGAGACTGTGTTGACAAAAATGCGAGTTGACACTGAGGGGACAAACACAATCTGTTCCGATGTTTAAAAGATGAGAATGGCGGCTCCTCCGCAGAAAGCGCCACCTGATTTAAATACATGTCAGCCCAGAGCAGTTTGCTTAAGGGGGACCTTTGACTCTACCTTCATTATATATTCCTGGTAAAACTTTCTTCAAGTGAAGACTTAGCAGAGAAACATTTGCATTTAGCATTTGTACGGTATTTCTTGACTTCTCTTTTGGGCTGCGGGGCCCCTCGGTCTATCTGGGATGGCAGCGAGATCAGACTGGTATGTTAGGGGGTCTCATAAAGACACAGCTCCCTGCTTGTATAGGTTCAACTGAAAGTCTAAAGTGAATTGGCAGACGTGCATTAAAAAAACTCAGATTCATCGGGCTGAAGGAGCCCTGGGTGCCCAACCTGCGGCCTGAGGGCCACATGTGGCTCTTTCAGGGCTGTCTTTAACAGAGGGCAAAAGGGGAAGCTGACCCGGGCTCAGTCATTGTTGTGGGGCCCAAAGCAGCTTCCCCTAGAGCCCGCACTGCCCACAAATAGTTAATAAGTGGATTCGGGAGGGCCCAAGAAAATGTTTGTAGAGGGTTCAATCAATATTAAAGACGGCTCTGGGCCCTTTGGTACTTATTGTGTGGCCCCCGGACCCCAGCAGAAAGGGACAATGTTGGAAGTGATCTCTTGCAGTCTCCTGTAACATGTTCCCAGGCTCTGTCTGTGTCCTGCAGCCTCCAACCACACCTGCAGCAAACCCATAGGGCCAGATTCTTAGAGGAGATACGACGGCGTATCTCCAGATACGCCGTCGTATCTCTGCGTCCGGCCGGTCGTATCTATGCGCCTGATTCTTAGAATCAGTTACGCATAGATATCTATTAGATCCGACAGACGCAAGTCTCTTACGCCGTCAGATCGTAACTGCAATTTTACGCTGGCCGCTAGGGGTGTGTACGCTGATTTATGCGTCGAAATATGGTAATCGGCTAGATACGCAAATTCACGAACGTACGCCCGGCCGACGCAGTAAAGTTACGCCGTTTACGTTAGGCTTTTCCCGGCGTATAGTTACCCCTGTTATATGGTGGCGTAAGTGCGGCGTACCAATGTAAAGTATGGCCGTCGTTCCCGCGTCGAAATTTGAAAAAGTTACGTCATTTGCGGAAGTCGTCCGTGAATGGGGTTGGACGTCATTTACGTTCACGTCCAAACCAATGACGTCCTTGCGGCGTACTTTGGAGCAATAAACACTAGGAAATTCCACGGACGGCGCATGCGCCGTTCGGGAAAAACGTCAATCACGTCGGATCACAGTACATTTACATAAAACACGCCCCCCTGATCCAAATTTGAATTAGGCGGGCTTACGCCGGCCGATTTACGCTACGCCGCAGCAACTTACGGAGCAAGTGCTTTAAGAATACATCACTTGCCCGTCTAAGTTGCGGAGGCGTAACGGAAATCGGATACGTTACGCGGATCTACCTGAATCTGGCCCATAGTCTCTAACCAGGGCTCGACAAATCCCGGGCGCCAGGTCGCCATGGCGACTAGAAATAGAGTCCTGGCGACTTGGCTTGGAAGGGGGGCAAAAAAAAAAAAAAAAAAAAAAATTAAACAGCAATTCTAATGTAATTTTTCACTATTTTCACTGCCATCTTCTTCCCTCTAATTAGAACCCCCAAACATTATATATATATATTTTTTATCCTAACACCCTAGAGAATAAAATGGCGATCGTTGCAATACTTTCTGTCATGCCGTATTTGTGCAGCGGTCTTACAAGCGCACTTTTTGGGGAAAAAATTACACTTTTTTAAATAAAAAAATAAGACAACAGAAAAGTTATCCCCATTTTTTTTAATATTATGAAAGATAATGTTACGCCGAGTAAATTCATACCCAACATGTCACACTTCAAAATTGCGTCCGCTCGTGGAATGCCGACAAACTTTTACCCTTTAAAATCTTCATAGGCGACGTTTAAAAAAATCTACAGGTTGCATGTTTTAAGTTACAGAGGAGGTCTAGGGCTAGAATTATTGCTCTCGCTCTACCAATCGCGGCGATACTTCACATGTGTGGTTTGAACACCGTTTACATATGCGGGCGCTGCTCACGTATGTGTTCGCTTCTGCGCGCAAGCTCGTCGCGACTGGGCGCGTTTTCTGGCTCCTAACTTTTTTAGCTGGCTCCTAGATTCCAAGCAAATTTGTCAAACCCTGTCTCTAACTATCTCCTGTAGTATTTCCACAGTCTTCTGTAGCATCTCATGTACTGAACATGACGTGTGGGCCCTTTGGTGATGTCAGGGGCCCCAATACCTCATACGTTCCCAACCACCGACTAAAGACTAAACAGATCAGCCCCCTGCTGCACTTGACCCATCTTATGACTGACTTGCTTCAAAGTTGCAGTCTGATATAGTCCAAATTCATAAAATGAACAGGTCGCTCCAGTGAAAAAAAGTTTAATATAAAACTTCCCTTTATCTTCACAGATCCTCAAAAAATTGTGCTTAAGATGTTTCACCTCAGTGGGAAGAACGCTCAGCATCTCGTCAAACCATCTGCCTCTTCCCTACGCGTTACGTCACAGGGTCACGTGACTTCCTCGGGGGGGGGGATTTCCTCACAGGAAGTCACGTGACCCTGTGACGTAACGCGTAGGGGAGGGGCAGATGGTTTGATGAGACGCTGAGATTTCCAGAGCTGTTGCAGAGCTTGGGATCCAAATTTTATATCCTGTGTACAGTTGGTGCACTGGAGCACCCAATACATGTGAGTGTGATACATGGGATTTTAATAAATATATGTTTTTTAAAGATATAAGCACTGTTGGGAGCTCCTAATTTTCATATTTACATTGAGCCACGGCTGACATACATCGACAGGATGGGAAGGAGGAAGATTCGCTCTATTAGTCCCGGGTGACTAAAAACCTGAGATTGACCAAACTTAACCACTTAAGACCTGGACCTTTAGGCAGGTAAAGGACCTGGCCAGTTTTTGCGATTCGGCACTGCGTCGCTTTAAATGACAATTGCACGGTCGTGCGACGTGGCTCTCAAACAAAATTGGCGTCCTTTTTTTCCCCACAAATAGAGCTTTCTTTTGGTGGTATTTGATCACCTCTGCGGTTTTCATTTTTTGCGCTATAAACAAAAATAGAGCGACAATTTTGAAAGAAATGCAATATTTTTTACTTTTTGCTATAATAAATATCCCCCAAAAACATATAAAAAACATATTTTTTCCTCAGTTTAGGCAGATACGTATTCTTCTACATATTTTTGGTAAAAAAATTTTGCAATAAGCGTTTATCGATTGGTTTGCGCAAAATTTATAGCGTTTACAAAATAGGGGATAGTTTTATTACATTTTTATTCATTATTATTTTTTTACTACTAATGGCGGCGATCAGCGATTTATTTTGTGACTGCGTCATTATGGCGGACACTTCGGCCAATTTTGACACATTATTGGGACCATTGTAATTTTCACAGCAAAAAATGCATTAAAAATGCACTGATTACTGTGAAAATGACAATTGCAGTTTGGGAGTTAACCACAAGGGGGCGCTGAAGGGGTTAAGTGTGACCTCATCTGTGTTTCTAACTGTAGGGGGGTGTGGCTGTAGGTGTGATGTCATTGATTGTGGTTTCCTATATTAGGGAACACACGATCGATGACAGCGCCACAGTGAAGAATGGGGAAGCTGTGTTTACACACAGCTCTCCCCGTTCTTCAGCTCCGGGGACCGATCGCGGGACTCCAGCGGCGATCGGGTCCCGCGGTCAGTGAGCTTCGGATCGGGTCGCGGGCGTGCGGCGCGGGCGCGCGCCCGCGACCCACGGCTGGGCACTTAAAGAGGACGTACAGGTACGTGCTTGTGCCCAGCTGTGCCATTCTGCCGACGTATGTGTGCAGGAGGCGGTCCTTAAGTGGTTAAAGAGGAACTGCGGTCCGCTCACATAATTTGTAATAAAAACATCTTTGCCATTCTGAAGCTTCCCTCTAATCACTTTGCGTATTATTTTATATATACTGTGATTCTGTACTTGCCCATCATGCTTCATTAATCTCCCTCCAATGAGTCTGGCTGCAGCCATTTTAACTGTGGGCAGGTGAAGCTGCTGCCTGTTCACTTCCTGGATTTACACAGACACACCTCCAGCTCTGCAGCTCTCATTGGCCCTCTTATGACTCACCCTAAATTTTTTTTTTTTTTTCTGGCAAACGCTCACGAGAGTGAGAGAGAGAGCTGTGCATGATGTCATAAGCCTAGGCTAATGACCAGACAGGAAACAGGAAGTGGGCTGTATAAGGGATTTACTGGCAGAAAAAAAAATGTTTTACTATCCAAGATGGAAAGATGAACAAAGAAAGAAAATGACTGAAGTTCCACTTTAAGAAGTCCCTGATTGGTCCAGTTTCAGGGCCCATGTAGATCTTTGCAGTGAATTAACAGTTTAATGTGAGTTATTATGTGATGCAGTAATGTGCACAAAAAACACATTAGTGCAAATGGGCCCTAAATGCAAACGCAGCCTAATGAATCGGGGCCAAAGTCATAAAACAGCACAGGAGTAATGGCTCCATTGCTGCTTCTGACAGAGGTCTCAGTTTACACACCTAACAAATGAACTACAGGAGGCAGATATGAGCTGATTATGTGTCATTCCCTTTAAATATATATATATATATATATATATATATATATATATATATATATATATATATATATATATATATATAGTTAAATTGTATTTATTTTTTAGGAGTAGGGGTGTATTTAGGGTTTTAATGTTTATGTAACTTAAAAAAGTGGTATATATATATATATATATATATATATATATATATATTTTTTTTTTTTTTTTTTTTTTTTCCTTTAATGTATAAGTTATGTGTGTACAGTCGCTAGAGTTGTTTTTTTGTTTTTTTTTTTTTTATTACTTTCTTTTTTATTTTAATTATTTTTATTTCCTTTTTTTTTTTTTTTTTTTACTTTTGCGTTTGTTTTAGATTTTTTTTGAAGAAGAGGTAGTTTGATTTATTTAATTTAGTGACCTTTATTATTTTATTTTTAATTTTTATATGTATTTGATAGTTATTTGGGTACAGTCACTAGAATTTGTATTTATTTATTTTTTTCATTTCTTATTTTACGTATTTATTTAAACATGTCTTTATTTATTTACTTATTTGTTCATTTTCTTTTTAGGGGATGGGTGTATTTTGGGTAGTTTGGTAGGTCTAATATGTACACTGCTGCTAAAAGGAATTTTTTTTTTGAGCAGTTGGGCATTTTTTTTTTTCAGCAGCCCCTGATTTCTCTTTTATGTTATCTTATCTGTCCCTGTACACTCAGTCATTTATAGGAGTTTAGAGGCAGTTGAGTTTAGTGTAAATTTTGTTTTAAGTAAAAAATTGCGTTCCGGACGGAAGTTTATTGCAAAGCTTAAAATCGCATTCATAAGTGTTTTCGCTTATAGGCGTTTTTAATGGGTAAATATTTCTAATGATTTTCAGAATGGAAAAGAGAGAGGGGGAGGGGGAAAGGGAGGGGGTGAGAGAGAGGGGGAGAGAGAGGATGAAAGAGGGATGAGAGGGTCAGAGAGGGGGTAAGAGAGGGGATGAGAGAGAGGGGGGGTGAGAAGAGGTGGGAGAGAGAGGGTGAGAGAGGGGGTGAGAGAGGATGAGAGAGGGGGTGAGAGAGAGAGGATGAGAGAGGGGGAGAGAGGGATGGGGAGAGAGAGAGGGGGGAGAGGGATGGGGAGGGAGGGGAGGGGGAGGGGGAGGGGAGGGGGAGGGGGAGGGGAAGAGAGAGAGGGTGAAAGAGGGGTTAAGGAGAGAGAGAGGGGGTGGGAGAGGGGGTCAGAGGGGGTGAGAGAGAGGGGGAGAGAGGGATGGGGAGAGAGGGGGAGGAAGAGAGGGAGAGAGAGAGAGGGAGGAGAGGGGTAGATAGATGGGTAAAGAGAGGGGGGAGAGAGAGGATGAAAGAGGGGTGAGAGAGAGAGAGAGGGTGAGAGAGGGGGTGAGAGAGAGAGGGTGAGAGAGGGGGTGAGAGAGAGGAGTGAGAGAGAGAGAGGGGTGAGAGAGAGGGGTAAGAGAGGGGGAGAGAAGGATGGAGAGAGAGAGGGGGGAGAGATGGGTAAAGAGAGGGGGAGAAAGAGGGGTGAGAGAGAGAGAGAGAGAGGGGGGTGAGAGAGAGGGGTGAGAGAGAGAGAGGGGTGAGAGAGAGAGGGGTGAGAGAAGGATGGAGAGAGAGAGGGGGAGATAAGGGGGGGGGGGAGAGAGAGAGGGGGAGAGAGAGGGGGGGAAAAGAGAGAGAGGGGTGGGGGGATAGAGGGGAGGGGAGATAAAGGGAGAGAGAGGGGGGTAGAGAGAGGGGTAGAGAGAGAGCGGGAGGAGGGGAGGGGGAGAGAGGGGGAGAGAGAGGGAGAGCTGAGAGGGGAGAGAGGGGGAAAGGTAAAGAAAGAGAGGGGGAGAGAGAGAGACAGGGGGTGAGAGCCAGGGGGAGAGAGAGAGGGGGAGATGAAGGAGGAGAAAGAGAGGGGGAGAGAGAGAGGGGTGAGAGAGGGGGTGAGAGAGAGAGGGGTGAGAGAGAGAGGGGTGAGAGAGAGAGAGAGAGAGAGGTGAGAGAGGGGGAGAGAAGGACGGAGAGAGAGAGATGGGTAAAGAGAGGGGGAGAGAGAGGGTGAAAGAGGGGTGAGAGAGGGGGTGAGAGAGGGTGTGAGAGAGAGAGAGGGTGAGAGAGGGGGTGAGAGAGAGAGGGTGAGAGAGAGGGGGGTAAAAGAGAGAGGGGTGAGAGAGAGAGGGGCGAGAGAGGGGGAGAGAAGGATGGAGAGAGAGGGGGGAGAGACGGGTGGGGAGGGAGGGAAAGAGGGGGAGAGAGAGAGGGAGGGGAGGGGGAGAGAGGGGTGGCTGTGATAAAGGGGAGGGGGGATAAAGGGAGAGAGAGAGGGGTAGAGAGAGAGAGAGAGCGAGAGGAGGGGAGGGGGAGAGAGGGGTGGCTGTGATAAAGGGGAGGGGGGATAAAGGGAGAGAGAGAGGGGTAGAGAGAGAGAGAGAGCGAGAGGAGGGGAGGGGGAGAGAGAGGGAGTGTGAGAGAGAGAGGTGAGAGGGGAGAGAGGGGGAAAGGTAAAGAAAGAGAGGGGGAGAGAGAGAGAGAGGGGGTGAGAGCCAGGGGGAGAGAGAGGGGGAGATAAGGGGGAGAAAGAGAGGGGGGGAGGGAGAGGGTGGGAGAGGAAGGGGGAGGGGATAAAGATTACAATCTGTTATCTGCAAAAAACGATTCTAAACGAAAACACGGATGAACGCTGCTAAACACGGCATGTGAACTATTATATCAAGAATTGTAATTACATGCCATTCTGTTGAACAGTGGCAGAAAAGTTACTAGAAGGTTGCCCCGGCGTAACGAATGCTCCTGATTCAGGAACCTCGTTACGCCGACTGCAGCCTAAGATATGCGCGGCATAAGGCTCTTATGCCCGCATATCTTAGGCTGCATTCTTGCGATGGCCGCTAGGGGGCGTTCCCGTTGTGCTCAGCGTATAGTATGCAAATTGCATACTAACGCCGATTCACAACGTTACGCGAGCCCTGCATACGCAGTTTACGTCGTTTCCCTACGGCGGTTTTCGCGTAAGGCTGCCCCTGCTATTAGCAGGGGCAGCCAATGTTACGTATACCCATCGTTCCCGCGTCGGAAAATTTCAAATTTACGTAATTTGCGTAAGTGATTCGTGAATGGCGCTGGACGCCATTCACGTTCACCTTGCGACGTCATTTGCCGCAATGCATGTCAGGAAAGTTTCCTGACGGAGCATGCGCTCTACGATCGGCGCGGGAACGCGCCTAATTTAAATGATTCATTTAAATTGCGCGCGCTTACGCCGGGCATTTTGCCGGCGCGCCCACGCAATTTACGGAGCTACTGCTCCATGAATCAAGGGCAGCGCAGTAAATTTGCGGGGGCGCAGGGCAAAAATGTTGCCCTGCGCCTCCGTAAAAAAAGCGCAATTCTACCTGAATCCAGCCTCCTGTTTTCTTGGGGCCGCTTCTAATGTACCGTGTGAGAAGCTCACAGTGTGCAGTGAAAACAGAGTAAACCATTTCAGCACAGGAGAGGAGCCGCTACAACTAAAGGCTTCATGGCAGACAATAAGCAGAGCCGATCACCCATAAGACCAGCACCGAGTAATCCCCCCCGAGTCGGCTCTTCCTCCATAGGAAATAGAGACTCTTCTAAGCGCGGCGTTGAGTCCATAAAGCCGCTCGGAAATCAGCGAAGCGCATCTGAGCCATTCATCCTCCATCTTGTCAATACTTTGTCCGCGTCTCCCACGCGGCTCCCTCGTTACCAAATCTGCATTCCTTTCCGATCGATAAAAAAACGGCTCGGCGGGGCGGAGGGGATGTCAGCGATTCCCTGAGTTATACGCGCAGCGCTGCAGGATCATCGCCATTAATTACATTAACGAAGGAGCGAGCGATATCAGTGCCCCTCTCATACAGGCATTGATTTTACAATGCTGACATCAGCGCGGCCGCGCAGGGAGGGGCCGGCGTCTCGTCACCTTCTCATTCCCTTTCATCGCAAGATCTGCGAGGTGGACGCGGCGCCGCTGCGTGACGGCCATCGATCAACACGATAAAGCAGACGGAAACTCCAACTGGAAAATCGCATAGAAGCTTTAATAATTAACCACTTAAGACCCGGACCATTAGGCAGGTAAAGGACCCGGTCAGTTTTTGCGATTCGGCGCTGCGTCGCTTTAACTGACAATTACGCGGTCGTGCTACACTGTACCCAAACTATATTTTTATCATTTTGTACCCACAAATAGAGCTTTCTTTTGGTGGTTTTTGATCACCTCTGCGATTTTTATTTTCTGCAAAAAATTTAGAAAAAAAAACGTTTTTTTTTTGTTTCTGTTCTAAAACATTGTAAATAAGTACGTTTTCTCCTTCACTGATGGGCACTGATGGTACTGCACTGACGGGCAATGATAAGGCGGCACTGATGGGCACCGATGAGGTGGCACTGATGTGGTGGCATTGATGGGCACTGATGATGGGCACTTATATGCGGCACTGATAGGCGGCACGGATGGGCACTGATAGGCGGCACAGATGAGCACGGATAGGCGCCGCGGATGGGCACGGATAGGCGGCACGGATGGGCACTGATAGGCGGCATTGATGGGCACTGATAGGTGGCATGGATGGGCACTGATTGGTGGCACGGATGGGCATCCATTGCCGGCACTGATTGGCATCCATTATTTCTGTCATTGTCATCCCTGGTGGTCTAGGGTGGCATACCTGTGTTTTGCATCCCTGGTGGTCTAGTGGTTGGAGGCAGCGTCCAATCATCAGGTGATGTAGTCGGAGGCAGCGTCCAATCATCAGGTGATGTAGTCGGAGGCAGCATCCAATCATCAGGTGATGTAGTCGGAGGCAGCGTCCAATCATCAGGTGATGTAGTCGGAGGCAGCGTCCAATCATCAGGTGATGTAGCCAGTGGCAGCGTCCAATCATCAGGTGATGTAGTCAGAGGCAGCGTCCAATCATCAGGTGATGTAGTCGGAGGCAGCGTCCAATCATCAGGTGATGTAGTCGGAGGCAGCGTCCAATCATCAGGTGATGTAGTCGAAGGCAGCGTCCAATCATCAGGTGATGTAGTCGGAGGCAGCGTCCAATCATCAGGTGATGTAGTCGGAGGCAGCGTCCAATCATCAGGTGATGTAGTCGGAGGCAGCGTCCAATCATCAGGTGATGTAGTCGGAGGCAGCGTCCAATCATCAGGTGATGTAGCCAGTGGCAGCGTCCAATCATCAGGTGATGTAGTCAGAGGCAGCGTCCAATCATCAGGTGATGTAGTCGGAGGCAGCGTCCAATCATCAGGTGATGTACCTGGAGGCAGCGTCCAATCATCAGGTGATGTAGTCGGAGGCAGCGTCCAATCATCAGGTGATGTACCTGGAGGCAGCGTCCAATCATCAGGTGATGTAGTCAGAGGCAGCGTCCAATCATCAGGTGATGTAGCCAGTGGCAGCGTCCAATCATCAGGTGATGTAGTCAGAGGCAGCGTCCAATCATCAGGTGATGTAGTCGGAGGCAGCGTCCAATCATCAGGTGATGTAGTCGAAGGCAGCGTCCAATCATCAGGTGATGTAGTCGGAGGCAGCGTCCAATCATCAGGTGATGTAGTCGGAGGCAGCGTCCAATCATCAGGTGATGTAGTCGGAGGCAGCGTCCAATCATCAGGTGATGTAGTCGGAGGCAGCGTCCAATCATCAGGTGATGTAGTCGAAGGCAGCGTCCAATCATCAGGTGATGTAGTCGGAGGCAGTGTCCAATCATCAGGTGATGTACCTGGAGGCAGCGTCCAATCATCAGGTGATGTAGTCAGAGGCAGCGTCCAATCATCAGGTGATGTAGTCAGAGGCAGCGTCCAATCATCAGGTGATGTAGTCAGAGGCAGCGTCCAATCATCAGGTGATGTAGTCGGAGGCAGCGTCCAATCATCAGGTGATGTAGCCGGTGGCAGCGTCCAATCATCAGGTGATGTAGTCAGAGGCAGCGTCCAATCATCAGGTGATGTAGTCGGAGGCAGCGTCCAATCATCAGGTGATGTAGTCGGAGGCAGCGTCCAATCATCAGGTGATGTAGTCGGAGGCAGCGTCCAATCATCAGGTGATGTAGTCGGAGGCAGCGTCCAATCATCAGGTGATGTAGTCAGAGGCAGCGTCCAATCATCAGGTGATGTAGCCAGTGGCAGCGTCCAATCATCAGGTGATGTAGTCAGAGGCAGCGTCCAATCATCAGGTGATGTAGTCGGAGGCAGCGTCCAATCATCAGGTGATGTAGTCGGAGGCAGCGTCCAATCATCAGGTGATGTAGTCGGAGGCAGCGTCCAATCATCAGGTGATGTAGTCGGAGGCAGCGTCCAATCATCAGGTGATGTAGTCGGAGGCAGCGTCCAATCATCAGGTGATGTAGTTGTAGGCAGTGTCCAATCATCAGGTGATGTAGTCGGAGGCAGCGTCCAATCATCAGGTGATGTAGTCGGAGGCAGCATCCAATCATCAGGTGATGTAGTTGTAGGCAGCGTCCAATCATCAGGTGATGTAGTCGGAGGCAGCGTCCAATCATCAGGTGATGTAGCCAGTGGCAGCGTCCAATCATCAGGTGATGTACCTGGAGGCAGCGTCCAATCATCAGGTGATGTAGTCAGAGGCAGCGTCCAATCATCAGGTGATGTACCTGGAGGCAGCGTCCAATCATCAGGTGATGTAGTCGGAGGCAGCGTCCAATCATCAGGTGATGTAGCCAGTGGCAGCGTCCAATCATCAGGTGATGTAGTCGGAGGCAGCGTCCAATCATCAGGTGATGTACCTGGAGGCAGCGTCCAATCATCAGGTGATGTAGTCAGAGGCAGCGTCCAATCATCAGGTGATGTAGTCAGAGGCAGCGTCCAATCATCAGGTGATGTAGCCAGTGGCAGCGTCCAATCATCAGGTGATGTAGTCAGAGGCAGCGTCCAATCATCAGGTGATGTAGTCGGAGGCAGCGTCCAATCATCAGGTGATGTAGTCGGAGGCAGCGTCCAATCATCAGGTGATGTAGTCGGAGGCAGCGTCCAATCATCAGGTGATGTAGTTGTAGGCAGTGTCCAATCATCAGGTGATGTAGTCGGAGGCAGCATCCAATCATCAGGTGATGTAGTCGGAGGCAGCGTCCAATCATCAGGTGATGTAGTCGGAGGCAGCATCCAATCATCAGGTGATGTAGTTGTAGGCAGTGTCCAATCATCTGGTGATGTAGTCGAAGGCAGCGTCCAATCATCAGGTGATGTAGTTGTAGGCAGTGTCCAATCATCAGGTGATGTTGCCGGCGGTGTGTGCGGAGAAATCGCGGTTATTTTATGGCGTCGTTGAGTTGTGGAAGGCGAACAGCCGGCGGCCCCCCCGAGTCCTGACATATTTCCAGCCTTTGGTGCTCCTCTGTTGGCGATGAAGAGGCTTCCCCCTGCAGGACGGGAGCTGCGACCATCTGCCTGACCGCCTGTCACAGAAGAGGAGGAGGACGGCGCCCCCCGCAGGCTCTGGCAGAGCCGGAAGGCGAAGGAATCCAAAAGCCCAGTGTGAGGATTACAGCGGAATCCAAAAAAACAACAAATTCTCTGAATATAATGAATATAATATCTAACCTGCCTGGAAGATTGAAGATTCTGTTCGGCCCGTCTTGTGATCCCCCCCCCCCCAAAAAATAATGTATTTCAGACACTGAGGGCCAGATTCACGTAGGGGCGCGGCGGCGTAACGTATCGTAGATACGTTACACCGCCGTAAGTTTTTATCGCAAGTGCCTGATTCACCAAGCACTTGCGATGAAAACCTACGCCGGCGGCCTCCGGCGCAAGGCGGGCCAATTCAAATGGGCGTGTGCCATTTAAATTAGGCGCGCTCCCGCGCCGGACCTACTGCGCATGCTCCGTTTCGTAATTCCCGTCGTGCTTTGCACGCCGTGACGTCATTTTTTCGAACGGCGACGCGCGTAGCGTAATTCCGTATTCCCGGACGGCTTACGCAAACAACGTTATTTTTTGAATTTCGACGCGGGAACGACGGCCATACTTTATACAGCAATACGATTGCTGCATAAAGTTAAGGCACCAAAAACGACGACTAACTTTGCAACGGGAAACTAGACTAGCGGCGACGTAGCGAACGCAAAAATCCGTCGGGAATCGCCGTAACTCCTAATTTGCATACCCGACGCTGGTTTACGACGCGAACTCCCCCCAGCGGCGGCCGCGGTATTGCATCCTAAGATCCGACGGTGTAAAACAATTACACCTGTCGGATCTTAGGGTTATCTATGCGTAACTGATTCTATGAATCAGCCGCATAGATAGAAACAGAGATACGACGGAGTATCAGGAGAAACGCCGTCGTATCTCTTTGGTGAATCTGGCCCTATATCCCCTTATCTGGTGAAGTTGGCTGATTTAATTAAAGTGTCGAATCTTCCTTCAGGTTATGAAAATAAAAATAATTTTTTTTTTTTGCAAGCAAATTACTTGGTAATTTGGATTGAAATAAAAAAAGCACAAATATCACAATATTTTATTAAAATGTTTTATTTGTATTATCGCATTACTTGAAGTAATGAGATAATACAAATTAAACAATGAAATAAAATATTGTTTTATATATATGCTTTTTTTTTTTTTATTCCATTTTTATTGGTTTCAACAAGAAGAATACAGAACAGTCTGAAAGTTATATATTTTTTTTTTTTTTTAATATATTGTAATTGTATAAACTTGTTCTAATTACTAATTAGGAAATAATTATCCAACATTGTAAGAATGATTATTTTTTAATTATTTTTTTATTCCTCTTGCGATGTGTTGATTATTTTAGTTTTATAAACATCATAAAATATTCCCGGCTCACCTATCCCTGCAGCATGGGGGGTGGGGGGGGTATGTACAGACGCAACCGGGAAAGGGGGGTGGGGTAACTGTGTGTGGGCATTGCCTTTGACCAATTTCATGTGCGCATTTTACTGCATGACCAGGATGCCATTTTAACCACATCGCTTGTGGGACAATTTTTTTATTTTTTTTTTACAAATGTTAAATATCAAAAAAAAAATCTGGAAAATTACTTAGAAACCCCAAAATAAATACATAGGGCCAGATTCACAGCTGAGATACGCCGTCGTATCTCTCAGAGTATCTATGCGACTGATTCATAGAATCAGTTACGCATAGATAGCCAGAAGATCCGACAGGTGTAATTGTTTTACACTGTCGGATCTTAGGATGCAGTACCACGGCCGCCGCTGGGGGGAGTTTGCGTCGTAAACCAGCATCGGGTATGCAAATTATGAGTTACGGCGATTCCCGATGGATTTTTTTTTTTGGTGCCCTAACTTTAGTCAGCAATCGTATTGCTGACTAAAGTATGGCCGTCGTTCCCGCGTCAAAATTTAACATCGTTTGCGTAACACGTCCGGGAATACGGAAGTACGCTACGCGCGTCGCCGTTCGAAAAAATGACGTCACGTCGCGCAAAGCACGACGGGAATTGCGAAACTGAGCATGCGCAGTAGGTCTGGCGCGGGAGCGCGCCTAATTTAAATGGCACACGCCCATTTGAATTGGCCCGCCTTGCGCCGGAGGCCGCCAGCGTAGTTTTCATCGCAAGTGCTTTGTGAATCAGGCACTTGCGATGAAAACTTGCGGCGGTGTAACGTATCTACGATACATTATGCCGCCGCAGTTCTATGTGAATCTGGCCCATATTTTCTAAAAACAGAGGCTCTGGAATATAAAATGGCGGCAGTTGCAATTTTTTTTTGTGTTGCATACTATTTGCGCAACTGTTTTTCAAAAGCATATTTTTAGGGGAAAAAATACACATTAAATATAAATAATTAAAAATAATAATATATTTTTGTATACGCAATGTAATAAAAACAATTTTTTTGGTAAAAAAAAAAGTTGGGGTTGTTGTTTTTTTTTTCTCGATTAAATAGATACCTTACATGTCAAGACCAAGAACTGTGCTCTGGGTGAATGAGGACTTCTCCGGAGTGAAGGCCAAGAACTGTACGGGGGTTGAATGAGGACTTCTCCGGAGTGAAGGCCAAGCACTGTGCTGGGGGTGAATGAGGATTGAGGACTTCTCCGGAGTGAAGGCCAAGAACTGTGTGGGGGGCTGAATGAGGACTGCTCCAGAGTGAAGGCCAAGAACTGTGCAGGGGGCTGAATGAGGACTTCTCCGGAGTGAAGGCCAAGAACTGTGCGGGGGGCTGAATGAGGACTTCTCCGGAGTGAAGGCCAAGAACTGTGCGGGGGGCTGAATGAGGACTTCTCCGGAGTAAAGGGCAAGCACTGTGCAGGGGGACTGAATGAGGACTTCGGAGTGAAGGCCAAGAACTGTGCAGGGGGACTGAATGAGGACTTCGGAGTGAAGGCCAAGGATTGTGCAGGGGGGCTAAATGAGGACTTCTCCATAGTGAAGGCCAAGAACTGTGTGGGGAGTGAATGAGGACTTCTCCGGAGTGAAGGCCAAGAACTGTGCGGGGGTGAATGAGGACTACTCCGGGGTGAAGGCCAAGAACTGCACGGGGAGCTTAATGAGGACTTCTCAGGAGTAAAGGCCAATAACTGTGCAGGGGGACTAAATGAGGACTTCGGAGTGAAGGCCAAGGATTGTGCAGGGAGGCTGAATGAGGACTTCTCCGGGGTGAAGGCCAAGAACTGTGCGGGGGGCTAAATGAGGACTTCTCCGGAGAGAAGGCCAAGAACCGTGCGGGGGGCTGAATGAGGACTTTTACGGAGTGAAGGCCAAGAACTGTGCAGGGGGCTGAATGAGGACTTCTCCGGAGTGAAGGCCAAGAATTGTGCAGGGGGGGCTGAATGAGGACTTCTCCGGAATGAAGGCCAAGAACTGTGTGGGGAGTGAATGGGGACTTCTCTGGAGTGAAGGCCAAGAACTGTGCGGGGTGGCTGAATGAGGACTTCTCCATAGTGAAGGCCAAGAACTGTGCGGGGGGCTGAATGAGGACTTCGCCGGAGTATAGGCCAAGAACTGGTGTGGGGGGTTGAATGAGGACTTCTCCGGAGTGAAGGCCAAGAACTGGTGTGGGGGGTGAATGAGGACTACTCCGGAGTTTAGGCCAAGAACTGTGCAGGGGGGCTGAATGAGGAATTCTTTGAAGTGAAGGCCAAGGATTGTGCGGGGGGCTGAATGAGGACTTCTCCATAGTGAAGGCCGAGAACTGTGCGGGGGCTAAATGAGGACTTCGCCGGAGTATAGGCCAAGAACTGGTGTGGGGGGTTGAATGAGGACTTCTCCGGAGTATAAGCCAAGAACTGTGCGGGGGTGAATGAGGACTACTCCGGAGTGAAGGCCAAGAACTGTACGAGGAGCTGAATAAGGACTTCTCATGAGTAAAGGCCAAGAACTGTGCAGGGGGGCTGAATGAGGACTTATTTGGAGTGAAGGCCAAGGATTGTGCAGGGTGGCTAAATGAGGACTTCTCCATAGTGAAGGCCAAGAACTGTGCGGGGGGCTGAATGAGGACTTCGCTGGAGTATAGGCCAAGAACTGGTGTGGGGGGTTGAATGAGGACTTCTCCGGAGTGAAGGCCAAGCACTGTGCTGGGGGTGAATGAGGATTGCGGACTTCTCCGGAGTGAAGGCCAAGAACTGTGCGGGGGGGCTGAATGGGGACTTCTCCGGGGTGAAGGCCAAGAACTGTGCGGGGGGGGGGGGTGAATGAGGACTTCTCCAGAGCGAAGGCAAAGAACTGTGCGGGGGGGGGTGAATGAGGACTTCTCCAGAGCGAAGGCAAAGAACTGTGCGGGGGGGGTGTGAATGAGGACTTCTCCAGAGCGAAGGCCAAGAACTGTGCGGGGGGTGAATGAGGACTACTCCTGGAGTGAAGGCCAAGAACTGTACGGAGAGCTGAATGAGGACTTCTCAGGAGTCAAGGCCCAGAACTGTGCAGGGGGGCTGAATGAGGACTTCTTTGGAGTGAAGGCCAAGGATTGTGCAGGGTGGCTAAATGAGGACTTCTCCATAGTGAAGGCCAAGAACTGTGCGGGGGGCTGAATGAGGACTTTGCTGGAGTATAGGCCAAGAACTGGTGTGGGGGGTTGAATGAGGACTTCTCCGGAGTGAAGGCCAAGCACTGTGCTGGGGGTGAATGAGGATTGAGGACTTCTCCGGAGTGAAGGCCAAGAACTGTGCGGGGGGGGGTGAATGAGGACTTCTCCAGAGCGAAGGCCAAGAACTGTGCGGGGGGTGAATGAGGACTACTCCGGAGTGAAGGCCAAGAACTGTACGGAGAGCTGAATGAGGACTTCTCAGGAGTCAAGGCCCAGAACTGTGCAGGGGGGCTGAATGAGGACTTCGCCGGAGTATAGGCCAAGAACTGGTGTGGGGGGTGAATGAGGACTACTCCGGAGTGAAGGCCAAGCACTGTGCTGGGGGTGAATGAGGATTGAGGACTTCTCCGGAGTGAAGGCCAAGAACTGTGCGGGGGGCTGAATGAGGACTTCGGAGTGAAGGCCAAGAACTGTGCGGGGGGGTGAATGAGGACTTCTTCAGAGCGAAGGCCAAGAACTGTGCGGGGGGCTGAATGGGGACTTCTCCGGGGTGAAGGCCAAGAACTGTGCGGGGGGGGGGGGGTGAATGAGGACTTCTCCAGAGCGAAGGCCAAGAACTGTGCGGCGGGCTGAATGGGGACTTCTCCGTGGTGAAGGCCAAGAACTGTGCGGGGGGGGGTGAATGAGGACTTCTCCAGAGCGAAGGCCAAGAACTGTGCGGGGGGCTGAATGGGGACTTCTCCGGGGTGAAGGCCAAGAACTGTGCGGGGGGGGGGGGGGTGAATGAGGACTTCTCCAGAGCGAAGGCCAAGAACTGTGCGGGGGTGAATGTGGATTTCTCCGGAGAGCGAAGACCACGCCGATTATAAGAAGGAAAATAAATGCGACGTTCTGGCTTATTCTTTCCCACATTCGGTGACTCAGATTCGTTAAAATGCAGAAATGACGCCAAAGCCCTTCCCACGCCTCTCCGAATTCTCACTTGCCGAGTTTGTTACCCTCCGCGTTCAACACCTCGCCCCGCCTGGAAGGAGGATTAGGAAATCAGCAAATGAAATATTTACATGGTGTCAGTGACGGGTGAGATACCGTGGGTGAGGGCATCTCGGCGCAGCTGTGGTTCCTGTTCTGGTGTGAATTAGGGACGGGCAAATGCTACCAAATGTTCACATTCTAACTGGGTGATTTCCAAAATGTCTTTAGATTGTAAGCTCTTCGGGTCAAAACGAGTTTGCATTGCAGTCTATGGGACGAGATTTTGCATTGGAGTCAGTGGAATGTGAGATTTTGCATTGAAGCCAAAAGAGGGGGGGGGGGTTGTAGTTTTTGCATTGAGGTCAATGGAATGTGAGATTTTGCATTGAAGCCAAAAGAGGGGGGGGGGGGGGTTGTAGATTTTGCATTGAGGTCAATGGGATGCAATTATGCATTGAAGTCAATGGGGGCGTTTTTTCATTGAAGTCAATAGGACAAGATTTTGGTGGGCGTTTTATAATTGATCTGCAAATGATCAAGCAACTAATCAACAAATTGCTCAGCTAACATTTGCATCGGGGAGGAGCATGCAGATCTAAAGGGATAAAGCGACTAAAAACTAGAGAACACATCCTCAGCATCCCTTAGAACCTGCATGCTCCTTCCTGCTGCAAACTTTAGCTGTGCAATCTGTTTATTAGTTGCTTGATCAACAAATGATCAAGCAACTAATCAACAGATTGCATAGCTAAAGTTTGCAGCAGGGAGGAGCATGCAAGTCTTAGGCCCCGTACACACGAGAGGATCGATCCGCTGGAATTGATCCGCGGACCGGCTCCAGCGGATAGATCCCCTGGTGTGTACGATCCAGCGGATCTGTTTCCGCAGAGTTTTGTCCCCGGGGATGGATTTCCAGCGGATCAAAATTTCTTGACATGCTAAGAAATCGATCCGCTGGAATCCAGTCCAACGGATTGATCCGCTGGTCTGTACAGACTCACCGGATCAATCCGTCCGAATCCATCCCCCGCATGCGTCGTAATGATGCGGGGAGGAGCATGTGTGTACCCGGCCTGAAGGGATGTTGGGGATGTGTTCTTTCATATAGTGTGTTCTTTCATAGTGTTCTGGCAGGATGCTCTGCTGTTCACAGGGGCTTGCCAGCTGCTGCCACCAAAACATATACATGATTTAAAAATATCGACAGTAAATAAAAGTTACAAAAAAACAGAAATAATAATATTAATAATAATAATGCCAAGCAAAATCTATAATGGATTGAAAAAATAAATAAAAAATTCAACAGTAAAAAAAAAGGAAAAAGGAAGAGGAGGAGGAAGAAGGTGAAAGAGGAAGAAGAGGAGGATGTAGAAAGAGAGGGAAGAGGAAGAGGAAAAGGAAGAGAAAGTGGAGGAAGAGGAGGATGTAGGAAGATGAGGAAGAGGAAAGGGAAGAGGAAGCGAAAGAGGAGGATGTAGAAAGAAGGGGAAGAGGAAGAGAAAAAGGAGGATGTAGAAAAAGGAGGATGTTAAAGGAAGAGGAAGAGAAAGAGGAGGACGTAGAAAGAGGAGGATGTAGCCAGAAGAGGAAAAGAAAGAGGAGGATGTAGAAAGAGGAGGAATAGGAGGATGTAGAAAGATGAATAAGGAGGATTTAGAAAAAGGAGGAAGAGGAGGATGTAGGAAGAGAAGGAATAGGAAGAGGAAGAAAGAGGAGGATGTAGAAAGAGGAGGAAGAGGAGGATGTAGAAAGAAGGGGAAGAGGAAGAGAAAAAGGAGGATGTAGAAAAAGGAGGATGTTAAAAAGAAGAGGAAGAGAAAGAGGAGGACGTAGAAAGAGGAGGATGTAGCCAGAAGAGGAAAAGAGAGAGGAGGAATAGGAGGATGTAGAAAGATGAATAAGGAGGATTTAGAAAAAGGAGGAAGAGGATAAAGGAAGAGGAGGATGTAGGAAGAGAAGGAATAGGAAGAGGAAGAAAGAGGAGGATGTAGAAAGAGGAGGAAGAGGAGGATGTAGAAAAAGGAGGAAGAGGAGGATGTACAAAGAGGAGGAGGATGGAAGAAGAGAAATAGGATGTAGAAAGAAGATAGGGGAAGAGGATTTAGGAAGAGGAAGAGGATGTAGAAAGAGGATGGAGGAAGAGGATGTAGAAACAGGTAGGAGGATTCAGAACGACCGCCTTAACTTTGCGGCGACGTGGTGTATCGTGTTTACACTACGCCGCCGTAAGTTAGCGAGACAAGTACATGATTCACATAGTACTTTCCTGCTAAGTTACGGCGGCGTAGCGTAAATCGGCCCGGCGTAAGCGTGCCTAATTCAAAATAGACTGAGGGGGCGTGTTTTATGTTAATGGGGGGTGACCTGACGTGATTGACGTATTTTACGGATGGCGCATTGCGCCGTCCGCGTACATATCACCAGTGTGCATTGTGGCAAAGTACGCCGCACGGTCCTATTGGTTTCGACGTGAATTACGTCCAGCCCTATCCACGGACGACTTACGCAAACGACGTAACATTTTCAAATTTCGACACGGGAACGACGGCAATACTTAACATTACTATTCCAGCTATTTGATGGATTAACTTCAGGCCTGAAAATGCGTTACGTAAACGCCGTATCTTTACTGCGTCGGGCAAGCGTACGTTTGTGAATTGGCGTAACTACTCATTTACATATTCTAGGCCGACCGCAATGGAAGCGCCACCTAGCGGTCAGCCTAAAAATTACACTTTAGGATACGACGGTGTAAGACACTTACGCCGCTCGTATCTGAGCCTAATTTAAGCATATCTGGTTACCAGAATACGCTTAAATTTGCGTCGGCGCAAATTCAGACTTAGGCCGGCGTATCTACTGATACGCCGGCCTAAATCTTTCTGCATCTAGCTAAGGATGTAGGAATGGGGATGTTGAAAGAAGAAGAAGAGGAAGTAGGAAGAGGATGTAGGAAGAGGAAGATGATGTAGAAAGAGGAAGAGGATGGAGGAAGTGGAAGAGGATATAGAAAGAGGATGTAGGAAGAGGTAGAGGATGTGGAAAGAGGAAGTAGAAAGAGGATTTAGGAAGTGGAGAGAATGTGGGAAGAGGATGAGAATGTATAAAGAGGAAGAAGGAAACAGGAAGAGGATGTAGAAAGAGGAAGAGGGAATGAGGAAGATATTTTAGAAAGAGGAAGAGGATAAGGAAAGAGGATGAGGATGTAGAAAGAGGAAGAGGATGGAGGAAGTGGGAGAGTATGTAGAAAAAGAATGGAAGAAGTGGAAGAGGATGAAGGAAAGAGGAAGAGGATGTAGAAAGAGGAAGAAGGAAAGAGGAAGAGGATGTAGAAAGAGGAAGAAGGAATAAGGGAAGAGGAGGTAAAGTTATAATAAAATATGGGCAGACAAAAAGTAGAAGGGATTCCAAAACAAGCAACAATAAAAGAAAGTTAAAAATAATAATAATTAAATAATAAAAAATATATCCAAACAAAATGAGTGATTCCAAAAAGCCAACATAAAAGTAAAGTTAATAATAAAAATAACAAAGAAGATAACGAGGTAAACACAATGAATACAAAGCAGTAGCACTTGGCAGGCAGATTTTTCTCTCTCACTATTTGAACATCTTTATATAACAGTTCTAAGCGGTCATTTAGAGGCTGTCCGTGTCGCTGTCACCTTCCCCGGGGGAAGAAATCGAGGTCACTTCAATAATAAAAAAATAAAATAAACCCTCCCAAGACACTGTGACTTGATGAGGCTGCATGGAGGAGGCCAGCAAACTGGCGCTGTGAATGGAGAGGCCCCTGAGGGATTCCGACGCATTTTCATAACCCGTCAAATAACTCGAAGAGAACGGCGTAGATAAAACGAGTGACTCCCCTGCTCAGAAAATCCTTCGATTCCTGTACACAGACTCCAATCAGGCATAGTATGGGTTAAATCTGACCTCCGGCCTTCCCTTCAGTCTCGCACAGTTGTAGCGACTCCTCTCCTGGACTGAAATGCCTTACTCTGATTTCACTGCACACTGTGAGCTTCTCTCCATGTGCATTAGAAGATGCAGCAAGGCCACAGAAAGGTCTTCTGCAGGGGCGGACTGACCATTGAGGCACTCGGGCACTGCCCGAGGGCCCCATGCCACTAGGGGGCCCCATCAGGGTTGCCAGGCTCGGTAAAACCAGGCACAGTATGTAAAAATCTGTGTTTTTTTTACATCTGTCCCTGATATGTCCAAAACTGACATGCTTTTGATGTGAAAATACAGAGATTTTAGCTGCCTCTGCACTGCCTCCTGGCGTGGTGGCCATCTGTAAGCCCGGGGGCCCCATAATCTTCTATTGCCCGGGAGCCCCATGAGTTGTCAGTCCGCCTCTGGTCGTCTGTGATTGTTAAAGTGCCAATTTGCTTATATTTTAGTGTATTGTAGATACTAAAGTGTTCCACCTGACAATTTTGGTGAGATCTCCACATTGGGTTCCCAGCTCTGCTGTGCCCATTATGATTGGCTCCCACCGTTTGAGTTCCCGGTTCTGTACAGCAGCTGTGCCCATTATGAGGCATTTTCTCTTTTTATGTGCCAGGTTCCTAGGTCTATACACACTTACTGTGCCCACCACCATTCCTGCATTGAGTTCCTAAATCTGTACCCTTGTTGTGCCTACTACTATGAGGGACTCTCACCATCCTTGCATTGAGTTCTCAGGTCTTGGCACCAACTATGCCCATTATGAGGGGCTTTCACTCCCCAAGGTTTTTGTTTTATTATTATTATTCTTCTTCATTATATATGATTGAAAATGTAACATTAAAAGTGAAATGGGTCCAGGAACACCTAACACTTTTAGGTAGACAGAAACAGAGGGGTGGATTCAGGTAGGGGCGCGCACTCTTACGGAGGCGCAGCGTACCGTTTTAACGCTGCGCCTCCGTAAATTATCTGCGCTACGCTTCATTCACGAAGCAGTAGCTCCGTAATTTGCGTGGGCGCTCCGTAAAAATAGCCGGCGTAAGCGCGCGTAATTTAAATTATCCCGTAGGGTGCGTGGATCATTTAAATTAGGCGCGTTCCCGCGCAAAAACGTAGTGAGCATGCTCCGTCGGGAAACTTTCCCGACGTGCATTGCGGCAAATGACGTCGCAAGGACGTCATTTGCTGTAACGTGAACGTAAATGGCGTCCAGCGCCATTCACGATTCACTTACGCAAACAACGTAATTTTCAAACATCGCGACGCGGGAACGACGGGTATACTTAGCATTGGCTGCCCCTGCTAATAGCAGGAGCAGCCTTACGCGGAACCCGACGAACGCAAACGACGTAAAATGCGTACGCAGGGCGCGCGTACGGTTGTGAATCGGTGTGAGTATGCAATTTGCATACTCTACGCTGACCACTACGGGAACGCCACCTAGCGGCCATCGTAAGAATGCAGCCTACGATACGACGGCATAAGAGCCTTATGCCAGTCAAATCTTAGGCTGCAGTCGGCGTAACGAGCTTTCTGAATACAGAAAAGTCGTTACGCCGGCGCAACTAAGCAATTGCGCTGCGTAACTATGGATATGCAGACGCAATTGCTTACTGAATCCACCCCACAGTCTAGAATGGTCTGAAATTGTTGGTGGAAGGTCTAGCCCAGTGATGGTGAACCTCGGCACCCCAGATGTTTTGGAACTACATTTCCCATGATGCTCATGCACTCTGCAGTGTAGTGGAGCATCATGGGAAATGTAGTTCCAAAACATCTGGGGTGCCAAGGTTCACCTTTACTGGTCTAGCTCTTCAAATATCCACATCAGAAGCCAAGAGCTGACTCAGCCCACCACATTCACCAATAAATATAATTTTCCGGATGGCGGCGGAGGGGGGACATCCCCTCCCGTGTCTCCTGTAAGAATGATCTAGCGGTGGAACTGCCGCTACGATCGTTCTTGCTGTGCACAGAATCGCCGGCAGAAAATAATGATATCTGAATGATGCCTGTAGCTCAGGGGCTTCATTAGGGGGGGGGGGGGGAGGGTTGGAGCCCCAAATGTGACCCCGAAAAGCCCTGAGTCTCAGCAATTTATTAAAAAATGATTAGCCCAGAGTCCCCCGAGAAAGTGCAGCGCCGCACTGCGCATGAGCGGGATGAGTGAGCACAAAGTCCGGTCACGTGGGTGGCGGCGCCTAACTCCGAGTGACCGAGTCTATTGGAGGTCAAACGGTCCCGCCTGCGATCCCGGCACTGGACCAGTGAGACGTCCATCATAGGTGCCGCACTGCCATGTCCTATGATGGACGTCACACTGGTCCAATGAATGCCAGGATCGCGAGACCTGTGATGTCATTAAAGGAACGCATGGCCGGCACGGAGAGACACACTGCGCCTGCGCGCGGCCACGGTGGGATGAAAAGCGTGCGCTTGCATTGCAGTCAGACTCGAGTCTTGAAGACAGACTGCAATGCGGCCGCCAGGCCGCGTCACTAAGAGTTTCCCGCTTGGCTCTCCTCTCCTGTCATGGCTCTGGCTGCCTGGAATCACCAGTGGAGTGCCTGCTGCAGTGTTGTCTAGTCTACTCTGATGGGCGCCCCGCACACTGCGGCTGAGCTGCAGGAGGACTCGGAGGGCACGTCACCTGAAGTCTAGTCAGGTAGGTCACTCAGTGTGTGTCAGTGTATGTCAGGTAGGTCAGTACCGTGTTTCCCTGAAAATAAGACCTACCCCGAAAATAAGACCTAGCGTTATTTTTTTCCAGGAGGACTGCAATATAAGCCCTACCCTGAAAATAAGCCCTAGTTTAAAATGTTTGTAACATCCTATAATCCACTCTATTACAGTAGTATATAATGTACAATGTGTGTTTTTCTGTAATATAATTGCAGGGAAGAGAGCTCCGGCGGGTCACAGGCGCTATAACGAAGGTATTTGGCACAATTATATTACAGAAACACACATTGTATATTATATAATACTGTAATAGAGAGGATTATAGGATTTTACAAGCATTTTAACTCGGTTCACACTGGGGAGTCCTGTCAGGCAGGGAGGGAGAGGGGGAGAGACGACAGCACATTACGTGGTAAGACCTACCCCGAAAATAAGCCCTACTGTGTCTTTTTTTGCCAAAATTAATATAAGACCCGGGCTTATTTTCGGGGGAAACACGGTATATGTCAGGTCAGTGTGCGTCAGGTAGGTCAGTGTATGTCAGGTAGGTCAGTGCATGTCAGGTCAGTGTGCGTCAGGTCAGTGTGCGTCAGGTAGGTCAGCCACAGTGTATGTCAGGTCGGTCAGTGTATGTCAGGTTGGTCAATGTATGTCAGGTCAGTGTGCATCAGGTAGGTCAGTGTACTGTATGTCAGGTAGGTCCGTGTATGTCAGGTCAGTTTGCGTCAGGTAGGTCAGTATGCATCAGGTAGGTCAGTGTATGTCAGGTAGGTCAGTCACAGTGCATGTCAGGTCGGTCAGTGTATGTCAGGTCGTCAGTGTATGTCAGGTCAGTGTGCGTCAGGTAGGTCAGTATGCATCAGGTAGGTCAGTCACAGTGTATGTCAGGTAGGTCAGTGTGCGTTGTGTAGGTCAGTGCGCGTCAGGTAGATAACACCCCCCCGGTGTTAGGCTCGGACTTTGGGCTGAAGCCCCTGGTCTTTTTGCCACCTAGCAACGCCCCTTGCTGTAGCTGCTCCCATCATTCAGATATCCCCGCTGAAAGTCCAGGACGTCATATGACGTCCTTGGGCTGGAAGTGGTTAAGGAGTACACCACTGAGCATTCTTCCTCTATAAGTGTAAATCCTCCACCTATGCTCCATCCTCCATCTATGCTCCATCCTCCATCCTCCACCTCTGCTCCATCCTCCATAGAAGCTTCTATAAGGAGGACATGATCCTGACATCATCACTTCTCTAAACAGCTCGCCCAATGATTGCTGATTACAGGGCTCTGTTTAAGAGCTCTCGCTAATTTCTAAATGATTGCAATTAACATTTTATCTCTCGAGCAGGAAGTGAACCCTCCTTGCAGGTGGCTCCGCCAAGCCAAAAAAAAAAAAAAAAAACAAGAATAGAATGGAATGCCGAAGGATGATCAAATACGAGTGTGCTGTGAAATTCGTCATTTAGAAAATGCTAATCCTTCCTGAATCCTCTAAAATCCCACTTTGGCAACCGGCCTGGAGCCTCGTTCAGCAAGAACGTCCAGCGAAGAATGGGGCTCATTAGACAGAAGGCCGCACAGCGATGTCTAGCGGCCCTTGCCGCATAAGAACCAGATACGCTCAATGAGGACAGGCCGAGCCTTGGATGGCTTCCAACCCAAGAGTGGAGCCGGCATCAAATTATTAGCTCTGCGTAAAAAATGTGGAAAATAATACGGCCGGCGTTTTTTAAAGCCCCAGAGCCGTCTTAATAAACCGCATTTTTTTTTTAAAGAAAGACGATGATTTTGTTTTATTATTATTATTTTAAATGACCCGCGCAGGATTGCTTGTATATGAAACCCTTGGATTTTGAAGAACTTTCGGCCACCCGTTAAATTTCTTACTGAGGATGCAGCTTCCTTATCTTTAACCCTTGCCTATTCTCCATTGACTATTCTCCATTGCCTATTCTTGCCTATTCTCCATTGCCTATTCTTGCCTATTCTCCATTGCCTATTCTTGCCTATTCTCCATTGCCTATTCTTGCCTATTCTCCATTGCCTATTCTTGCCTATTCTCCATTGCCTATTCTTGCCTATTCTCCATTGCCTATTCTTGCCTATTCTCCATTGCCTATTCTTGTCTATTCTCCATTGCCTACTATTGCCTATTCTCCATTGCCTATTCTCCATTGCCTATTCTCCATTGCCTACTATTGCCTATTCTCCATTGCCTATTCTCCATTGCCTATTCTCCATTGCCTACTATTGCCTATTCTCCATAGCCTATTCTTGCCTATTCTCCATTGCCTATTCTTGCCTATTCTCCATTGCCTACTATTGCCTATTCTCCATAGCCTATTCTTGCCTATTCTCCATTGCCTATTCTCCATTGCCTACTATTGCCTATTCTCCATTGCCTATTCTTGCCTATTCTCCATTGCCTATTCTTGTCTATTCTCCATTGCCTACTATTGCCTATTCTCCATTGCCTACTATTGCCTATTCTCCATTGCCTATTCTTGCCTATTCTTGCCTATTCTCCATTGCCTATTCTCCATTGCCTACTATTGCCTATTCTCCATTGCCTATTCTTGCCTATTCTCCATTGCCTATTCTTGCCTATTCTCTATTGCCTATTCTTGCCTATTCTCCATTGCCTATTCTTGCCTATTCTCCAGTTTAAACTTGTATCATACCCGATGCCCCGGGATCCCGGGTGGCCCCTTTCTTCTGCAGCATCCTATAGCTGGAGACTGCACTGTCCACTGATAAAGAACCCCCCCCCCCCCCTAGTGCTGGGCCAGGGCAAATATACCAAATTGTCCCCCAAGATGCATTATGTGCCAGCAAAAATCCCCTCCCCCCCCCCCAAAAAAAAACATATTTGTTTAACGCATTAATTCCCCCTGCGCCCAGTACAATTTGGCCCCTTGCTGAAATCCCCTGAAAAAAGTTCTTCTCTTAGCACAAATCCTCTACCCCTCAAATTTCCCCACCAAGCACAAATCCCCCACTTCAAATCTCCACAAATCCTCTTCCCCCATCCCCCCCATCCCCACTCCCACCACAAATCCTCTTCTTCCATCCCCCCTCCAAACACAACCCCCCATCCCCACTCCTAGCACAAATCCTCTTCCCCCATCCCCCTCCAAACACAACCCCCCATCCCCAATCCAAGCACAAATCCTCTTCCTCCATCCCCCCTCCAGACACAAACCCCTCATCCCCACTCCTAGCACAAATCCTCTTCCCCCATCCCCCTCCAAACACAACCCCCTCATCCACAATCCCAGCACAAATCCTCTTCCCCCATCCCCCCTCCAAACACACCCCCCCCATGCCCACTCCTATCACAAATCCTCTTCCTCCATCCCCCTCCAAACAAAACCCCCCATCCCCACTCCTAGCACAAATCCTCTTCCTCCACCCCCCTCCAAACACAACCCCCCCATCCCCACTCCTAGCACAAATCCTCTTCCCCCATCCCCTCTCCAAACACAACCCCCTCATCCCCAATCCAAGCACAAATCCTCTTTCCCCACCCCCCCCTCAAATCACAACCCCCCCATCCCCACTCCTATCACAAATCCTCTTCCTCCATCCCCCTCCAAACAAAACCCCCCATCCCCACTCCTAGCACAAATCCTCTTCCTCCACCCCCCTCCAAACACAACCCCCCCATCCCCACTCCTACCACAAATCCTCTTCCCCCATCCCCTCTCCAAACACAACCCCCTCATCCCCAATCCAAGCACAAATCCTCTTTCCCCACCCCCCCCTCAAATCACAACCCCCCCATCCCCACTCCCACCACAAATCCTCTTCTTCCATCCCCCCTCCAAACACAACCCCCCATCCCCACTCCTAGCACAAATCCTCTTCCCCCATCCCCCTCCAAACACAACCCCCCATCCCCAATCCAAGCACAAATCCTCTTCCTCCATCCCCCCTCCAGACACAAACCCCTCATCCCCACTCCTAGCACAAATCCTCTTCCCCCATCCCCACTCCTAGCACAAATCCTCTTCCCCCATCCCCCTCCAAACACAACCCCCTCATCCACAATCCCAGCACAAATCCTCTTCCCCCATCCCCCCTCCAAACACAACCCCCCCATGCCCACTCCTATCACAAATCCTCTTCCTCCATCCCCCTCCAAACAAAACCCCCCATCCCCACTCCTAGCACAAATCCTCTTCCTCCACCCCCCTCCAAACACAACCCCCCCATCCCCACTCCTAGCACAAATCCTCTTCCCCCATCCCCTCTCCAAACACAACCCCCTCATCCCCAATCCAAGCACAAATCCTCTTTCCCCCCCCCCCCCTCAAATCACAACCCCCCCATCCCCACTCCTATCACAAATCCTCTTCCTCCATCCCCCTCCAAACAAAACCCCCCATCCCCACTCCTAGCACAAATCCTCTTCCTCCACCCCCCTCCAAACACAACCCCCCCATCCCCACTCCTACCACAAATCCTCTTCCCCCATCCCCTCTCCAAACACAACCCCCTCATCCCCAATCCAAGCACAAATCCTCTTTCCCCACCCCCCCCTCAAATCACAACCCCCCCATCCCCACTCCTAGCACAAATCCTCTTCCTCCGTACCCCCTCCAAACACGACCCACCCCCATCCCACCACAAATCCTCTTCCTCCATCCCCCTCCAAACAAAACCCCCTATCCCCACTCCTAGCACAAAACCTCTTCCCCCATCCCCCCTCCAAACACAACCCCCCCATGCCCACTCCTATCACAGATCCTCTTCCTCCTTCCCCCCTTCAAACACCCCCCCCCCCCCCATTCCCACTCCCACCACAAATCCTCTTCCTCCATTCCCCTCCAAACAAAACCCCCCATCCCCACTCCCAGCACAAATCCTCTTCCTCCATCCCCCTCCAAACAAAACCCCCCACCCCCACTCCTAGCACAAATCCTCTTCCTCCATCCCCTCAAAACAAAACCCCCCACCCCCACTCCTAGCACAAATCCTCTTACCCCATCCCCCCTCCAAACACAACCCCCCCATCCCCACTCCTATCACAAATCCTCTTCCTCCACCCCTCTCCAAACACAACCCCCCATCCCCACTCATAGCACAAATCCTCTTCCCCCATCCCCCCTCACAACACCCCTATCCCCAATCCAAGCACAAATCCTCTTCCTCCATCCCCCCTCCAAACACCCCCCCCCCCCATTCCCACTCCTAGCACAAATCCTCTTCCCCATCCCCCCTCCAAACACAACCCCCCCATCCCCACTCCTAGCACAAATCCTCTTCCCCCATCCCCCCTCCAAACACAACCCCCCCATCCCCACTCCTAGCACAAATCCTCTTCCTCCATCCCCCCTCCAAACACAACCCCCCCTATTCCCACTCCTAGCACAAATCCTCTTCCCCCATCCCCCCTCCAAACACAACCCCCCCATGCCCACTCCTATCACAGATCCTCTTCCTCCTTCCCCCCTTCAAACACAACCCCCCCCCATTCCCACTCCCACCACAAATCCTCTTCCTCCACCCCCCTCCAAACACAACCCCCCCATCCCCACTCCTAGCACAAATCCTCTTCCTCCACCCCCCTCCAAACACAACCCCCCCATCCCCACTCCTAGCACAAATCCTCTTCCTCCACCCCCCTCCAAACACAACCCCCCCATCCCCACTCCTACCACAAATCCTCTTCCCCCATCCCCCCTCCGAACACAACCCCCCTATCCCCACTCCAAGCACAAATCCTCTTCCTCCGCCCCCCTCCAAACACAACCCCCCCATCCCCACTCCTACCACAAATCCTCTTCCTCCACCTATTCTCCCCTCTCTGTGATCGGGAACAGTAATCGCTGACATGTCATTGGTAGCTCCTCCCCCTAACAGTAATGCCGCGTACACACGATAATTTTTTCGGGTTGTAAAAAACGAAGTTTTTCAGGCTCTAGAAAAAACAACGTTTTTTTCAACTTCATCATTAAACCGGCCTTGCCCACACACGATCGTGAAAAAAAAATGCTCTAGCAAAGCGCGGTGACGTACAACACGTACGACGTCACTATAAAGGGGAAGTTCCATGCGGATGGCGCCACCCTTGGGGCTGCTTTAGCTGATTCCGTGTTAGTAAAAGACGATTCGCGCTTTTCTGTCTGTTACATCGTGATGAATGTGCTTACTCCATTACGACCGGTAGTTTTACCAGAACGAGCGCTCCTGTCTCATAACTTGCTTCTGAGCATGTGCGGATTTTTAACGTCGTTAAAGCCCACACACGACCATTTTTTACAACCCGAAAAACGACATTGTTTAAAACGTCGTGAAAAAATGTTTGATTTTTTTTTTTTTTACGTTTTTCAAAACCCGAAAAATGCTCTGAAGCCCACACACAATCGTTTTAAATTACATTTTTAAAAAACATCATTTTTTACAACCCGAAAAATGATCGTGTGTACGCGGCATTAGAATCACTCCCTAGGACACACTTAACCTCTTCAGCGCCACCTAGTGGTTAACCCCATTCACTGCCAGTGTCATTTTCACAGTAATCAGTGCATTTTTATAGCACTGATCGCTGTAAAAATGCCAATGGTCCCAAAAATGTGTCAAAAGCGTCCGATGTGTCCGCCATAAATTCGCAGTCACGATAAAAATCGCTGATCGCCGCCATTACTAGTAAAAAAAATGTATAATAAAAATGCCATAAATCTATCCCCTATTTTGTAGACGCTATAACTTTTGCGCAAACCAATCAATAAACGCTTATTGCAATTCTTGTTTACCAAAAATATGAAGAAGAACACGTATCGGCCTAAACTGAGAAAACATTTGCTTTTTTTATTTTTAAATTGTATAGCAAAAAGTACAAAATATTGCTTTTTTTTCAAAATTGTCGCTCTATTTAGGGTTTAGAGCGCAAAAAATAAAAATCGCAGAGGTGATCAAATACCACCAAAAGAAAGTTCTATTTGTGGGGAAAAAAAGGATGTCAATTTTGTTTTGGGAGCCACGTCGCACGACTGCGCAATTGCCAGTTAGAGCGACGCAGTGCCGAATCGCGGCTCCCAAAACGTCCTTTTCTTTCACACAATGACAGCTTTCTTTTGGTGGTTTTTGGATGGCATTTGGATGGCCCGGTCATCGGCCAGCCAAATGGTCTGGGGCTTAAGTATTTAACCACTTAAGCCCCGGACCTTTAGTCAGGTAAAGGACCCAGCCAGTTTTTGCGATTCAGCACTGCGTCGCTTTAACTGACAATTGCGCGGTCGTGCGACGTGGCTCCCAAACAAAATTGGCGTCCTTTTTTCTCCACAAATAGAGCTTTCTTTTGGTGGTATTTGATCACCTCTGTGGTTTTAATTTTTTGCGCAATAAACAAAAATAGAGCAACAATTTTGAAAAAAATTCAATATTTTTTACTTTTTGCTATAATAAATATCCCCCAAAAATATATAAAAAAAATGTTTTCCTCAGTTTAGGCCGATACGTATTCTTCTACATATTTTTGGTAAAAAAAATCGCAATAAGCGTTTATCGATTGGTTTGCGTAAAATTTATAGTGTTTACAAAATAGGGGATAGTTTTATTGCATTTTTATTATTTTTTTTTTTTACTACTAATGCGATTTTTTTCGTGACTGCGACATTATGGCGGACACTTCGGACAATTTTGACACATTTTTGGGACCATTGTCATTTTCACAGCAAAAAATGCATTAAAAATGCATTGTTTACTGTGAAAATGACAATTGTAGTTTGGGAGTTAACCACTAGGGGGCGCTGAAGGGGTTAAGTGTGACCTCATCTGTGTTTCTAACTGTAGGGGGGCGGGGGTGGACGTGTGACGTCATTGATCGTGTTTCCCTATATCAGGGATCACACGATCGATGACAGCGCACACAGTGAAGAACGGGGAAGCTGTGTTTACACACAGCTCGCCCCGTTCTTCAGCTCCGGGGACCGATCGCGGGACTCCAGCGGTGCGATCGGGTCCCGCGGTCACGGATCTTCGGAACCGGGTCGCGACCGCGCGCCCGCGACCCACGGCTGGGCACTTAAAGAGGACGTACCTGTACGTGCTTGTGCCCAGCCGTGCCATTCTGCCAACGTATATGTGCAGGAGGCGGTCCTTAAGTGGTTAAAGATAGTGGGCCATATTCTCAGAAGAGTTACGACGGAGTATCTCTGTTTTTTGACCCGCGTATCTATGCGAGTGATTCCTAGAATCATTTCCGCATAGATACGCTGAAGATCCGACATACACAGTCACTTACACTGTCGGATCTTAAATGTAATTCGCCGCCGGCCGCTAGGTGGCGTTTACGTTCAGGTCTCATTTGTTTATGCAAATGAGCCTGATACGCCGATTCCCGAACGAAATCGCGTCGCGTAACCGTCGCTTACGTCGTTTGCGTAAGCGTAAGGTTACCCCTGCTATATGAGGGGTAACCTTACGCCAGTCCCACGTAGGCCATGTTAAGTATGGCGTCGGGTCCGCGTCGTCTTTTCCCGTCGGGTACGTCGTTTTCGTAAGTCGTTCTTGAATACGACTTTACGTCAATGACGCACACGTCGGCGTCATTGACGTTTTCCGTCGAGAACTGGATCATGCGCACTGGGCTATTTTAAGCCCGGCGCATGCGCAGTTCGAACGGCACGGGGGCGCGCTGAATTTAAATACAAGCCGCCCCCTTGGAATTACGCGGGGATACGCCGGGCCAATTGCACTACGCCGCCGCAAACTACGGAGCAAGTGTTTGGGGAATACAGCACTTGCTCCTGTAAGTTGGGGCGGCGTAGTGTAAATAGCTTACGCGCCGCCGCCGCAGGAACTACAAGAATCTGGCCCTATGTGCGTGTAAAGGCAGGTGTCCCAATACTTTTGACATTATTAGGTATATACAAACCACTGTACATTCCCTTCAGTCACATGGTGTCTGTTGGCTTCCGATTCTCTGATCAGATACTATGAATACATTTTAGTTTCGATGCGCCCATCAGATTAATTCCATCCCATCTGCCGTTCGGTTGCCGTTTCCTTTTATGATGGTTTTCCAATCACTTCTTACCTAATATTCTATTTTTATCTCCAGCTTCATCGCCGGTTACACAAGGAAATTAATTCTGTAACACCTTCATTTGCGACTTTCTCTTCTTTTTTCTTTTTTTTTTTTTTCGGTTTTAAGCGTGGAAGCTGGAAAATAACTTGGCAGAAGCCGAGCCCCGGGAACGGGCCATGGAAGGGCCCAGAACACAAAGCGCTAACGTGACATCTGTGAGTAAACACGCTAATTATTGTGTAGAGTGCGGTCCGCGCCGCGGTCGCCTTTTTAAATTTTTTATGTGTGATTAAATATGAATCCCGTCTGGAGCGCTTACAAGTCGGATGCATTATTCAGGGCGAATCAGATTTCTCACTCTGTGTTTGTTGGGTACAAGACATTTTCATTGCAGCCGCATGGAGAGCGGCTAAAAATTACAATCCGGGAAACCGCAACTTTGGGTGGGAATTGTTTTTCGCAAGTTGCGGAGGTGTACCTGTGTGTATCCACGCAACAAAGAGAAAAAGCGGCGCAGCCCGGAGATGAATTAAAAAGGTCAAAGGTTTTAAAAAAAACATGACACGCGAGGAATCCAAACTGTCCAGCAAACGCGTTTCACACAAAGTGCTTAATCATTGCTACTTTAATGATTAAGCACTTTGATTAAGCCCTTCAATGATTAAGCACTTTGTGTGAAACGCGTTTGCTGAACAGTTCGGATCCCTCGTGTGTCATGTTTTTTAAACCTTTGACTCTACAATAAACCAACACATTTATCTCTGGGTGTGCCGCTTTTTCTCTTTGTTGCATGGATTTTCCAGGTTGTGGACCTCGGCAGGCACCCAGTCTTGTTGCCACAGTAGCAGGCCGGCGGCGGTTAATGATGGGATGTGGGGTTTTAGCACCTTGTACCTCTGGACCCCTTTACATTACACAGCACATTGCACCTCACGGCCCCTTTACATTACACAGCACCCTGCACCTCTGGACCCCTTGAAATTACACAGCACCCTGCACCTCAGGGCCCCTTTATATTACACAGCACCCTGCACCTCTGGACACCTTTACATTACACAGCACCCTGTACCTCTGGGCCCCTTTACATGCAGTAATGGTCAGTGGGAAGAATGTTCCTTACATTGGTGGCCAGTTGGAAGAATGTCCCTTACATTGGTGGCCAGTTGGAAGCATGCCCCTTACATTGGTGGCCAGTTGGAAGCATGCCCCTTACATTGGTGGTCAGTAGTAAGAATGCCAACCCTGACATTGGAGGTTAGTGGGGAGAATGCCCCTTGCATTGGCGATCAGTGGGAAAAATGCTCCTTACGTTGGTGGCCAGTGGGATGGATTTCCTCCTTACATTGGTGGCCAGTGGGATGAATGTCTCTCCTTACATTGGTGGCCAGTGGTATGGATTTCCTCCTTACATTGGTGGCCAGTGGGATGGATTTCCTCCTTACATTGGTGGCCAGTGGGATGGATTTCCTCCTTACATTGGTGGCCAGTGGGATGGATTTCCTCCTTACATTGGTGGCCAGTGGGATGGATTTCCTCCTTACATTGGTGGCCAGTGGGATGAATGTCTCTCCTTACAGTGATGGTCTTGGGAAGAACACCACGAGGTAAACAAATCGAATCGGTTCATGCAGTCGGTGGCTCTTCCAAGTGGTATCGACCCCTCAACTACTCAGGTTCCATCAAATGGAAGGTCAACCAGCCACAGCTCAAAGAACCCCTAGCAATCGCTGGAGGAACCCTTAGGTTCTACACCTGGAACCCTGGTTCAGAACAAATGCCTTAGAGAAGGGGTCTCAAACTGGTGGCCCTCCAGCTGCTGCAGAACCACAAGTCCCATCATGCCTCTGCCTGAGGGAGTCATGCTTGTAACTGTCAGCCTTGCAATGCCTCATGGGACCTGTAGTTTTGAAACAGCTGGAGGGTCGCCAGTTTGAGACCCATACCTTCCTCCACATCGTACAACAGCCCTAACACCGCCCCCCACCCCACCCCCCCCCCAAAGCCTCTTCTATTTGGTGTTCTGGTCAGTGAAGAAAATGTAGAACCAATAGGACTACCAAGAGGACCACAACCCGGTGCATTGTAGAGAAGCAAAGAGTGCCGGAGTAAAGAATAAGGTAAGTACTACACTTTTTAATGAGCATTTAACCCATTGCAGTGCTATAGAGAGCAGGATATTATGATTGTTTTATTAGGGGATGGTGCCAGACAGAGGAATATTTACATAAATCCAGGGTGCCACTGCACCCGTCCTTTGGCTTCTCCATTCGCCAGGACCGGAATGTAGATGGGAACTCCCACATACAATGCAGGACCAGTGGTGGCCTGTGTGGCAGTTGATGATATAGGCTAGGTGGGGCAATGCCACGGCCGCTCATAGACTGGGACGAGGAATGGCTTCAGGAGACCGCTTCTCACAACCAGAAGCTGAGGGAAGAATGTAGGACAGACTTGCAGTGGCGGTGCGTCCATAAGGGGCGCACGGGCGACGCCCCCTCTCTCCTGGTACTTCTCTATCACCATAGATAGATTCATGCATTGCATAAATCTATCTATGGTTGGCCCTGCCACCCCTATTCAGGTGCCCAGCCCCTTTTAGGGCACCGGCACCTGAATTACAGCGGTGGGGTATTTTTTGGAAGAACCTGATTAGAGCCATAGGCTCTAATAGGCGTCCAAAAGGTGAACAGCGGACGCCATGCTGGGCGCTCGCTGTTCACTCAGCGTTGTGTTAGGAAAGCGAATAAATAAATCGCCTCTCAGCCAATCAGGTGCTCGGGTCTGTTACCTGTCACCTGATTGGCTGAAACAGATGCTGTGATTGCTGCTCAGGCATCCAATCATAGCAGAAGATGGGAGAAGACATCGAGGAACATGGAGAACACTGCTGCCGTGACCCGCTGCCCCACCGAGACAGGTAAGTGTTGGGTGGGCGGGGGATGCACACTGGCAGCATTTGATGGGGCACAGTAGCGGCAATTGATAGGCACACTGGCAGCAATTGATGGGCACAGTAGCAGCAATTGATGGGCACACTGGCAGCAATTGATGGGCACAGTAGTGGCAATTGATGGGCACACTGGCAGCAATTGATGGGCACAGTAGCAGCAATTGATAAGCACACTGGCAGCAATTTATGTGCACAGTGGTGGCAATTGATAGGCACACTGGCAGCAATTGATGGGTACAGTAGCTGTGTTTGATGGCATAATGGCTGCATTTGATGGGCACAGTGGCTGCATTTAATGGCACAGTGGTGGCAATTGATGGCACAGTGGCTGCGTTTGATGGCACAGTGGTGGCAATTGATGGCACAGTAGCTTTGCTGCGTTTTATGGGCACAGTGGCTGCATTTGACAGCACAGTGGAGGCAATTGATGGTACAGTGGCTGCGTTTGATGGCACAGTGGCTGTGTTTGATGGCACAGTGGCTGCATTTGATGGCACAGTGGCAGCAATTTATGGGCACAGTAGCTGCGTTTGATGGGCACAATGGCTGCAATTGATGTTTTTTTTTTTTTTTTTCAGTTTGTTTGCGCCCCCCAAAAATGTTGAGCACCAGCCACCACTGGACAGAGGGACTCCTCTGTGTTGCACCATCCCCTAGTGTGGGCAGCACAGTGGCTCAGTAGTTGGTACTTCTTCTTTGCCAACCCTGGGGTCCTCTGAGTCCCGGTCAGGACACTATCTGCTTGGAGTTGGCATGAGCTTTTCGTGGACCTCCCTCCCCGCATTTCAAAGACGTGCTGGTAGATTAATTGGCTCCTGTCTAAGTTGGCACTCAAGTTGGCTACCTCACCATCTGCCACAACAGCAGATAAAAGCACGCTGCGTCCCCAGGGAGAGAATTGCTGTATACATTGATTTATTTAAAATAAACATTATATTCTGCTGGGGCTGGTGGGCCTTGTTTCTCTCCAGTGTTAGGCTTTAAAGGGAAACTGCATTGTGTTCATGTGTTTTATGTTACTATTGTTACATTGTTACTATTACCTACAGTACATGGAATCATTGACAAGATTTGTTGTACATTTTTTATCTTGCTTGATGTTGTATATAGTGTTCTACAGTATATTATATATTGATAATTGTATTTCAAAAATAGATACAGATTTGAAGTTGGCTAAGAAATATCCGAGGCATAGTCAATGTTTTGGCAGGATTTGTGCTTTAAAAAATTTTTGCAGCAGGTTTACCGGTACGAGAGCCAGTGCTGTGTTATGGCCTAGGCCGACAAGACCCAGGCCTAGGGCGGCACCTTGCAGGGGGCGGCAAAAAAGCCTGTCCCCCTGTCCTCATCCCATCCTGTCTCTCTGTCCTCATCCCATCCTATCCCTCTGTCCTCATCCCATCCTGTCCCTCTGTCCTCATCCCATCCTTTCCTTCTGTCCTCATCCCATCCTATCCCTCTGTCCTCATCCCATCCTTCTGTCCTCATCCCATCCTGTCCCTCTGTCCTCATCCCACCCTGTCCCTCTGTCCTCATTCCATCCTATCCCTCTGTCCTCATCCCATCCTGTCCCTCTGTCCTCATCCCACCCTGTCCCTCTGTCCTCATTCCATCCTATCCCTCTGTCCTCATTCCATCCTATCCCCCTGTCCTCATCCCATCCTGTCCCTCTGTCCTCATCCCATCCTGTCCCCCTGTCCTCATTCCTTCCTTTCCTTCTGTCCTCATCCCATCCTGTCCCTCTGTCCTCATCCCATCCTATCCCTCTGTCCTCATCCCATCCTGTCCCTCTGTCCTCATCCCATCCTATCCCTCTGTCCTTGTCCCATCCTATCCCTCTGTCCTCATCCCATCCTGTCCCTCTGTCCTCATTCCATCCTATCCCTCTGTCCTCATCTCATACTGTCCCTCTGTCCTCATCCCATCCCGTCCCCCTGTCCTCATCCCATCCTTTCCTTCTGTCCTCATCCCATCCTGTCCCTCTGTCCTCATCCCATCCTATCCCTCTGTCCTCATCCCATCCTGTCCCTCTGTCCTCATCCCATCCTATCCCTCTGTCCTCATCCCATCCTTTCCTTCTGTCCTCATCCCATCCTGTCCCTCTGTCCTCATCCCATCCTATCCCTCTGCCCTCATTCCATCCTATCCCTCTGTCCTCATCCCATCCTGTCCCTCTGTCCTCATTCCATCCTATCCCTCTGTCCTCATCTCATCCTGTCCCCCTGTCGTCCTCATCCCACCCTGTCCCTCTGTCCTCATCCCACCGTGTCCCTCTGTCCTCCTCCCATGAAAATGACAGGGCGGGTCTTAAAAAGGAAGGGGCTTAGTCTTGACAGGAGGGGGTGCGTCATATATAAAGTAGGGGGTGTGCGAGTTTCGTCAGGCCTAGGGCAGCACAACACCTAAATACACCCCTGACGAGAGCCGAGGGATCTATTATGGCTGTGCCGCTTCTGCCTCATTGTCCAATAACAGGCTGGAGGGGGTCTTGGAACATGCGGGGGCTGCAGTAAACTTCTACTGGCTATGCTTTCTGGTAGGGGTGTCTGGATCACATGATTCACCAGACAGTTACAGCATATACACTATATTACCAAAAGTATTGGGACACCTGCTTGCGTCTGGGAAGTGTTTGGTCCCGGAGGTAAGCATCAGTTATCAATGCAATCATCTCCTTACTACACTATATTGTCAAAATCCTACCATTGCCTACCTGTTTAACTTGTTGCCTCTGCCTGTACGCTTATATGTTGCTTTAATGCCATGTTGCCACATACACTATATTGTCAAAAGTATTGGGACACCTGCCTTTACACTCACGTGAACTTTAATGGCATCCCAGTCTTATAGCTAGATTCACATAGAGTTAGGCCGACTTATCAGTAGATACGCCGACCTAACTCGGAATCTGCGCCGTCCTAAGTTTAAGTGTATTCTCAAACAGAGATACACTTAAACCTATCTAAGATAGGACGGCCTGCGCCGTCGTATCTTAGGGTGCAATATTTAGGCTGACCGCTAGGTGGCGCTTCCATTGCGCTCGGCGTAGAATATGTAAATCACTAGATACGCCTATTCACGAACGTACGCGCGCCCGACGCAGTAAAGATACGCCGTTTTCGTAAGGCATTTTCAGGCGTAAAGTTATTCCATCAAATAGCTGGACTAGTCAATGTTAAGTATGGCCGTCGTTCCCGCGTCGAAATTTGAAAATTTTACGTCGTTTGCGTAAGTCGTCCGTGAATAGGGCTGGACGTAATTTACGTCCACGTCAAAACTGTAATGGTTACCACCGTTTACGACCTTCCATCACATCCAAGACAGCTTATCGACACTCCAACCAACAGGACCCGATCCATCCCATTCCCCCACAATCAAGACGAGACACGCAGCTCTGTATTTGTTCCAAAATGAAGACAACTTTAATGGTTCACTCTCAGATTTTATACAGTTTTCAAGGCACAGGAACAATCAAACTCTCCACCCACACCCTGGGGGGCTTCAATACACTTTCAGATGGCTAATTGCTAAACATTCTAGACATGTCGGCGCCGGCCTATAATTATCATGATCTAATCACTGCACATTCCTTCATTAACAGAACTCAAACAAAACACCATCACACAATGATCTCTTCTTAATCCACATCCCTAGACAGACGTTCTGTCTTCGCATACAGCTTGACAGAAAGGTATTCACACCTCTGAGCATCAATAGGCTTAAAGCAGTGTTATCACACAATGAAAGGTCTTCCAGGAGCCTGACTCAATTAGCATGTCACTAGCCAGGGCTTATCATAGAAATGAGTCACTATTGACTGGTTGGGTCACAATTAACCATCAAGATCCTGCAATATGAACTATCAGTGATGTCCCCTGTCCTGTAATTTAGGATATAATTTCTCAGTCACCCTATGGCCCTATCGGACATAAGGTGACCCTAGACATAAGACTCCTTGGTGACGCCGGTACAGGAGTACCCCTCATCCTTCCAAAATGTCTGGGTGTCCTGGGTCATTCTGTTACAGAAACCAATACGTCCTTGCGGCGTACTTTGCCGCAATGCACACTGGGATATGTACACGGACGGCGCATGCGCCTTTCGTAAAAAAAACATCAATCACGTCAGGTCACCCCCCATTACCATAAAACACGCCCCCTCAGCATAATTTGAATTAGGCGCGCTTACGCCGGCCGCATTTACTCTACGCCGCCGTAACTTAGCAGGCAAATACTTTGTGAATACAGTACTTGCCTAGCTAACTTACGGCGGCGTAGTGTAAATATGATACGCTACGCCGCCGCAAAGATGTGGCGGTCTATTTGAATCCACCTATTAGTCTGTAGGGTTCAATATTGAGTTGGCCCCGCCCTTTGCAGTTATAACAGCTTCATCTCTTCTGGGAAGGCTGTCCACAAGGTTTAGGAGTGTGTCTATGGGAATGTTTCACCATTATTCCAGAAGAGCATTTGTGAGGTCAGGCACTGATGTTGGATAAGAAGACCTGACTCACAGTCTCCGCTCTAATTCATCCCAAAGGTGTTCTATAGGGTTGAGGTCAGGACTCTGTGCAGACTAGACAAGTTCCTCCACCCCAAACTCGCTCATCCATGTTTTTATGGGCCTTGCTTTGTGCACTGGTGTGCAGTCACATTGGAACAGGAAGGGGCTGTCCCAAAACTGGACAGACGTGTCATTTGCGGGACAGTCCCAGGCAATCCGGGACACGTGGGCACCCTAGTCACCAGTCGCAACACAGTGTAGAGTGGCAAACAACAAACTGATTTATATTACACATGGACACAACAGGTAAATAACTCAGAGACTCCCCCCCCCCACCCTTGGAAACAGGGCAAGTTAAACTGTCCAATGACAATGGACACACAGGTCAGGTGTGTTCAAAATTCTCACCAGTGAACAGTCTTATCAGCAGGGGGGCTGCTGGAGGAGTCCCCCCTCCCTCTTTCCTCACAGCAAACACACTAAGGCCCCTTTCACACGTGGGCGGATCAGTAATGATCCGCCCTCTGAACCTCCGCTTGCTCAGCGGGGATCGCTCCGTTGATCCCCGCTGAGCCGGCGGATGACAGGGCGGTCCCCGCACACTGTGCAGGGACCGCCCTGTCTTTTCTCCGCTTTCCCCTATGGGGGGATCGGATGAACACGGACCATCTGTCCGTGTTCACCCGATCCGATCCGCCAGACAGATGGAAAAGTAGTTTTTTCCTCTGTCACACTTTGGCGGATTGGAGCGGGTCGGATGTCAGCGGGCATGTCACCGCTGACACCTGCGGCTCCATAGAGGAGCACGGAGCACCCATTCAGGTCTGCCTAAAAAACTGGCAGGCGGACCTGAACGGGCCGCCCGTGTGAAAGAGCCCTTACACATCCCATACTATTTGAGGCAGACAGCCACAATAGAACAATAGAATACAATCACACCCCAAACGATCACAGCAAAGAGTCCACAACAGCATGAGACAACACACAATGGGCTAGATTCAGAGAGAAATGGGTAAAAGGTGGAGTTGCGCTGAAAAAACAACAAACTGTGTCTTATACAGATCCCCAGTGTGTTCTGAGGTGGAGGTTTTTGTCACACTGTCCGTTTGCCAGTCACTTGGGGTGCTTATCTTTTTATTTTATTGTACAATATCACACTATTGGAGTTCTGTTCCTTTTTTTGGTTGCTCACCATTGCTGGATCATCGGGTGTCTGCGTCTGGCTGTGGATCCGTTCCCCTGTTTAGCCCAGGTGTATGGCTATCCGCTCGTTTTGATCCTGTGGATCATTAACTCCGGTAAGGGTCAGCAACACCAGGCATCCTGGATTAATTTTTGTTTTCTCTACATTTCTTTGCCTGAACACGTTTTCAACAGCTGTTTTTACAATGAACTGTTTTCATCACCTTTTTTTACATTTTTTGCACACCTGAAGAAATCTTCTAGATTGTTTATTGGACTTTCTTTTTTTGTTGTTTTTCACTGGGGATCTGTATAAGACACAGTTTGTTGTTTTTTCAGCGCAACTCCACCTTTTACCCATATCATTATTTGTTTGTATAAACATTTTGAGTTTGCAGCTACCACTCATTGTATTAGACAAGCGCACTTTTTTTCCCTTTTACCATTCAGAGAGAAATGCCTATCTCGTATACGCTACGCCGCCGTAACTTTGACAGGCAAGTCCCGCATTCAGAAAGAATTTGCGCCCGAAGTTACGGCGGCGTAGCGTATATGGGCCGGCGTGAGCCCGCCTAATTCAAAATAGGCTGGTAGGGGGTGTGTTGTATGCTAATTACTCGTGACCCCACGTATTTGACGCTTCTAACGAACGGCGCATGTGCCGTCCGTGAAAGTATCCCAGTGCGCATGCTCCAAATTACGCCGCAAATAGTCAATGCTTTAGACGTGAACGTAACTTACGCACAGCCCTATTCGCGTACGTCTTACGCAAACGACGTAAACGGCGCAAAATTCAACGCTGTCCCGACGTCCATACTTAACATTGGCTACACCTCATAGAGCATGGGTAACTTTACGCCGGAAAAAGCCTTACGTAAACGACGTAAATAAATGCGCCGGGCGCACGTACGTTTCTGAATCGGCGTATCTAGGTCATTCGCATATTCAACGCATAAATCTACAGAAGCGCCCCTAGCGGCCAGCGTAAATATGCAACTAAGATACGACGGCGTAAGAGACTTACGCCGGCCGTATCTTAGACAAATTCTGGCGTATCTGATTCTTTGAATCAGGCGCCAAGATACGACGCCTCACACTCAGAGTTACGACGGCGTATCTGGAGATACGCCGTCGTAACTCCTTTCTGAATCTGGCCCAATATATACATATATACAACATTGAGTCTGACTAGCACAGATCATAGTGGGGTTCTTCTTCACTCTGTGCCCCTATTAGAGACACAGGGTGATCTACACACAAGAGGGGTCGGGGAACCTGGACACAGAGGCCCGGATTCACATACTGTGATGGACGTGCTAAAATGAAAAGGTTATTTTGTGTTATGATTAGAATCACTGAAATGTTTCTCTTTCCTATATTCCTTATACTGTTTATTTGTTTTTATACGCATTATGCATATGTATGTATGGGTATGATCAATACTGCTTATTTTCTTCGAGGATTTTATATCAGATATTGTTTTAAAGTTATGAACCCAGCATTGAAAATATAAAGAAGCAGATATTACATTGTAAAAATTAACCATTTGAAATGGAGAAACAAAAGGACATGTTATTAAGAGCAGATGTCATCCCCCCCCACTCTCCACTCTTCTGCTCTCACTCCCAAGCCACCCCTCCCTTCTAAATTCCTCAATTGTAACAGGAAAGCCTTCCCCTCCCCCTCCTTTTCACTCGGATCTCCTGAAAGCTTGTGGTGGAAACTTGCTGAGCTGACAATGGACTCTTTATGACACGTGGATTTCCAAGAAGAACATGGAACAGGAAACCATCCCTATATGAACTGACCAATGATGGCTTCATGCCAAGGACAAACCACACAGGGGGTGGGTGAGGGGAGGGTGAGTGGGAGTAAAATGTATAATGTGAACCTATCAAATGTGCTTGTGTGTGTGATGTCATATTGTTTATAAAAAGACCAATAAATGGGTTTGGCCTTTCTGTTGGGACCGAGCTGAAAGGTGAGCAGATGTAGATTCTTTGTCTGATCTATATATCTCACCTTATTAATTTGAACCAAACGGCAGAATGGGTTAGCCCTGAGGTTGTATCAGGGCCTCATTCACATCAATACGAGTTACGACGGCGTATCTCCAGATACGCCGTCGAAACTCTGAGTTGCGGGGTCGTTTCTATGCGACTGATTCGTAGAATCAGTTACGCATAGATTTCCCTAAGATCCGACCGGCGTAAGTGTCTTACACCATCGTATCTTAGGCTGCATATTTACGCTGGCCGCTAGGTGGCGCTTTCGTATATTTACGCGAGGAATATGCAAATTAGGTAGATACATGGATTCAGAAACGTACGTCCGCCCGGCGCATTTTTTTTACTTCGTTTACGTTCGGCATTTTCCGGCGTAAAGTTACCCCTGCTATATGGGGGGTATCCAATGTTAAGTATGGACGTCGTTCCCGCATCGAGTTTTGAAAATTTTACGTTGTTTGCGCAAGTCGTTCGCGAATAGGGCTGTACGTAAGTTACGTTCATGTCTAAAGCAATGACGATTTGCGGCGTAATTTCGAGCATGCGCACTGGGATTCTTTCGCGAATGGCGCATGCGGCGTTCGTAAAAAACTTAAAATACGCAGGGTCACATGAAATTTAAATAAAACACGCCCACATCATCCCCATTTGAATTAGGCGGGCTTACGCCGGACCAAATACGTTACGCCACCGTAACTTAGGGCGCAAGTTCTTTCTGAATACGGAACTTGCGCCCTAATTTACGGCGGCGTAACGTATCTGAGATACGTTATGCCGGCCCATAGATACACAATTGTATCTGAATCTAGCCCAGAGTTTCCAGAGCCCTCCAGGGTAAGCCGAGTTCCACAAACCCCCCACCCAAAGTGACTCTTGTCACACATACATTTAAAAAGTTTATAAACTAGAAGAAGAAAAAAACGGTGAAAACGCACTGTACTTTACCTTTAAAAGGCCGCACAATTTGGAAACCCCCCTTAAAAAAAAGACTGCATTTTAAGGTAGGTTGGCTCATAATTTCTATTTTTCGATACCATAAAAGAGCAAAACGGGATTAGCGCGAGGCAGCTGGTCGTTTTTAATTAAAAAGTTCCAGAAAGCACAGTGTACATATGTAGCTTGGTTTTTCAGAGACACATTAATGCAAAAGATGCAAGATCAGAGGCTCGCTTTCTGCAGCGCGGCATTGTTTGCCGCTAATTAAAATCCCAATTAATCATGGTGTCTGCTTATAGTCTAAGGATAATTTATTATAAAAGGTTTCAGGTTGATGAATTTTTTTTTTCTGCTGACTAAAAGTAACGACTACCGGAAGATTTTTACAACTTTTCATTACAAAACACATCAGAGGCCCATGTAGAGCTTAATGATAAAACAAGGAATAACGCAACGCATGTACACGTATCACTTAGAGGTATGGGTTTCACTCCATTAGCCAAAATAATGCCATGTTAAGTATGGCCGGGAACGACGGCCATACTTAACATGGCTTAGAACAACTAGGGCTCTGCCCTAATTTTACGCGGCGTAACTCGACGGAAACAACGTAAAGTTAGATCGACGGGCAGCGCGGACGTTCGGGAATCGCCGTAACTAGTCATTTGCATATTCTACGCCAACCGCAATGGCCTCGCCACCTAGCGGCCGGCCTAGAATTGCATCCTTAAGATCCGACAGTGTAATTCAATTACACCTGTCGGATCTTCTGGCTATCTATGTGTAACTGATTCTATGAATCAGGCGCATAGTTGGGACGGATCACAGAGATACAACGGCGTATCAGGAGATACGCCGTCGTAGGTGTCAGCGGTGGAGTAGGGCGCTTCGGACCTTCCGCTTACGAGCCTGCTTCCACCCAGACCTGGCAGTCAGAGACCAGGCAGCTGCTAGGCTAGACGCTCCATGATACAAGCTCCCTGGAACCTGGAATCAGCATCTCGCTCTCCACAAGGACTCCTCTCCTCCGCAGGTAAGACCCTGCCTCTCAGGGCCTGATATCCTGGGGATCCTCTGACGGCCGTCCTTATCAGGGCAGCCGTCACACAGACCCCACACTGCGGCTTTCTAGACTACTTTTCGCCGGCATCTATCGCCCGCACGGCCACCCGCTTTCTGGTGGTCCCAAATCACCCCCCCCTGGGTGTATTTCCGGCGTTTTTGGGTGTTTTTTCACCCCCGCGCCAGCCTGCTTCATCTCGCGGCCGCCGCACCTTAGGAAAGTCCGCGGCTTCAGCCGCGGCCTACCGGCGCACCGCTCGTTTTTACCTTACCCTTAATTCCTAAGCACAGTTTGCTTTGGCTATTCACCCCCACATCCCCAGAGGCCCCCTGTTCAGCAACTTTATCGGTAAATAGCTTTTTTACCACGCTGACAGCCACCCCCCAGCCCGGGTCCTGTGCTTTGCCTGGCAGCCATTATTTTGGTACACCCCAGCAGCAGTGACACCCAGCTTCCCCCCCCCCTTTTTTTCCCCTCCACAAGCCGTTAGTTTTTTGATCCAGGGTTTTGTGCCGATCGCCGTCAGGGATCAGGAAGGAATTTTTTTCCCTGCCGCAGCACATTGGCCAGCTTGCCCAGGGTTTTTTTGCCTTCCTCTGGACCAAAAACCAAATCCCAATCCCTTGAGCTAGGATTCTCGAATCCTCTCTCACCCTACGCCCGCACCCGAGCCCTTGGTGACTGGCAGCAATGGTTAAGTTGCGTTACTCTCCAGAAACCATTTGGGGTCTGAGACAATTCGCTACTACATTGCCTGCCGCCACCACAATAGCTTTAAAATCAGATCAACTTTTGAGGTTCGATCATCGATCGATCATCAAATATTTCAATCATTCAACACAGCTCAAGCACATATCATGTGCTTTGCTTAACACTAGATCAGCAGTTAAACACCGATCAGAAATCCATGATTTCTTACTTCAATACGATCTAGACTGCCTCTTTATTACGGAAAGTTGGCTATCGGACGATTGCAACACCATTCTCGGAGAAATGGTGCCTGCAAACTATCGCATCTTAACGGAAAATAGAATAGGGCAAAGGGGAGGAGGACTGGCGGTGATTCATAAGTCGCATATTGCAATCATTAAACCGGTCCTCCAAAATCCTCTACCTTTTATGGAAACCCTTACGCTTCAACTTCAAGCTCACTCTCAGGAGACTGTTCATATTCTCCTCTGCTATAGGCCCCCTGGGCCAAAATCGCAGTTGATATCAGCATTAACGGAGTTCATTTCCACCTACACCCTTAGCGGTAAGCACCTTTTGCTGCTCGGGGATTTTAATTTGTGGGCTAACTCCTCACAGGATCCCATCGCGGATGCCTGCATCAACCACCTGGAAGGATTTGGACTTCAACAACTTATACACGGACCAACGCATGTTTCAGGTCACACACTCGACCTAATTTTCAGACAAAATCTGAAAATTAACATTGTGGGAAATGAACCTTTGCCATGGACAGACCACCATGCAATCAGCTTCATAATCCCCAGAACTCCATTAGTCAGGAAAGTACCCAAGCCGGTGACAATACACTGGGCTAGATCTCAGAGGAAGCTCCACTCGGAACTCTTCAGATCTACCCTGGGAAACCGAATTGGGGCTATTCCTCCTCAATTAGCAGCCTCAGATACTTTGGATGCCATTAATGCAGCTCTGCTACAGTCAGCCGACTTAGCAGCACCAAAGCGCAAACTCCGCAGCCGGGAAAAAAAGTCCAGCTGGTTCAATAACCAACTGTCGCTATTGAAGCAAGAGCGCAGGAGAGCGGAAGCCTCCTGGAAAAGAAGTCCGTCAGAAGACCATCTCAACATCTACAAAGCAGTAACTACGCGCTACCACAAGGAAATTTTCAAAGCCAAAAAATTTCACTTCTCCAGGGTGATTAACAGCGCAATGAATCGCCCTCGCGAACTCTTCAGGATGGTCACCCAGACCATGAATCCGGGATGTCTAGAAGTCCCCACTTCAGACACCCAAGAGTTCTGCAATGAACTATCGGATTTCTTCATCGACAAAATCGAGAAAATTCGGGTAAGTATTCGGCAAAACAATTCTCCACTCAGCCCCGTCTTCAATCAAAACAACGACCGAACGCCTCTACAATCAACTAAGTTCACTTTGGAACCCATCTCCATCGATACAACAAAAAAATTTATTGGCCTGCTGCGCGACAGCACAGCACCGAATGACATCATTCCCACCAAGCTACTGAAGGAATGTGCCGACATCCTGGCGCCTCCGATCACGCAGCTTATAAATCAGTCATTTAAGGAAGGCATAGTGCCTTCCCTGCTGAAAGAGGGCACAATTCTGCCGATCTTGAAAAAACCTAATTTGGATCCTATGGACCCAACTCACCGCCGTCCCATAACAGGTCTAAATGCTCTGTCCAAGATAATGGAGAAAGTGGTGGTAAATCAGCTGCAACAGCATCTGGACACCCAAAATCTACTCGATCCATTTCAATCCGGGTTCCGTCCCGGACACGGGACAGAAACGGCCTTACTGAAAATATGGGACGATGCGCTTGAGGCCGCAGACGAAGGAGAATCATGTCTCCTGGTTCTGCTGGACCTAAGCGCTGCTTTTGACACAGTAGACCACAAATTGCTACTGAGACGACTAACAGAAGTCGCCGGAGTCTCAGAAGATGCCTTACCATGGTTCTCCTCGTTTCTTGGAAACCGATCACAAACAGTGAAACTGGGATCCTTCACATCTGAAAAACGCACGGTGACATGTGGGGTCCCCCAAGGATCCCCCTTGTCTCCAGTGCTGTTTAATATCTATCTTCGTCCTCTCTTTGATATAATCAGTAGTCATGAACTACTTTATCACTCTTATGCAGACGACACGCAGTTGTATTTTCGCATCTGCCACAAAAAGGATCATCATCTAAGATTAGAGAAATGTCTCTCTTCAATAGAAAACTGGATGTCTAAGAGTTATCTCAAACTCAATAATGCTAAAACAGAACTCTTTATCTTTGATGCCAGGCGGAAGAAACCACCGACAACAAACTGGACACCATCTCCCATTCTGGGACAAATCATCGCACCTAGCTCCAAAGTCAAAAGTCTGGGAGTCACGTTTGACACCTTCATGACAATGGACGCACAAATAGGGTCCGTAGTCAGCGGGGCGCACCATTTGATGCGCCTACTACGCAGACTGATTCCATTTATTCCTAAAGAAGACGTAGCAGTCGTGGTGGGAACAATCGTGAATTCCAGACTGGACTATGCAAATGCCCTTTACCTCGGGCTACCCAAGTACCAAATCGCTCGTCTCCAAGTCGTACAGAATACGGCCGCCAGACTGGTGACTGGGAAAAAATCTTGGGAATCAATCTCACCTTCACTGAGATCCCTTCACTGGCTGCCAGTGAAGGACAGAATTGCATTCAAAGCACTCTGCCTGACACATAAGTGCATCCATGGGAAGGCTCCTAGATATCTAATAATAATAATAATAATATCTATGCGACAAGATCAAACTGCACAATTGCAGTCGCATTTTGCGTTCCACCGACCAAAATCTGGTCAAGGTTCCTATAACCAAATACAAGTCCAAAGGAGAAAGAAGGTTTGCTTTCCAGGGCCCCAGGCTTTGGAATGCCTTACCAACCAGCATTCGGTTGGAGCAAAACCACCTGTCTTTCAGAAGGCAGATCAAAACCCTGCTTTTTTGAAAGGCATGAGACTTAATCAACAAGCGCCCAGAGGCGATTCAGTTCGCATGTGCCGCGCTATATAAATTTTTCATTCATTCATTCATTCATTCATTCATTCATCTCTTATGTGAATCTGGCCCATTCTTTCCACTGACCACCAATGTAAGGAGCATTCTTCCCAATGGCCACAAATATAAATATAAGGGGTATCCTTTTCACTATCCATTAATATAAGGAGCATTCTTCCCACTGACTACCAATGTAAGGGACATTCTTCCCACTGATCACCAATGTAAGGGACATTCTTCTCACTGATCACCAATGTAAGGAACATTCTTCTCACTGATCACCAATGTAAGGGACATTCTTCTCACTGATCACCAATGTAAGGGACATTCTTCTCACTGATCACCAATGTAAGGGACATTCTTCTCACTGATCACCAATGTAAGGAACATTCTTCCCACTGATCACCAATGTAAGGAACATTCTTCTCATTGACCTCCAATGTAAGGAGCATTTATCCCAATGACCACCAATGTAAAGGGTTATCTTCCAACTGACCTCCAATGTAAGGAACATTCTTCTCACTGATCACCAATGTAAGGAACATTCTTCTCACTGATCACCAATGTAAGGAACATTCTTCCCACCGATCACCAATGTAAGGAACATTCTTCTCCCTGATCACCAATGTAAGGGGCATTCTTCCCACTGATCACCAATGTAAGGAACATTCTTCCCACTGATCACCAATGTAAGGGACATTCTTCTCACTGACCATCAATGTAAGGGGCATTCTTCCCACTGATCACCAATGTAAGGAACATTCTTCCCACTGATCACCAATGTAAGGAACATTCTTCCCACTGATCACCAATGTAAGGAACATTCTTCTCACTGATCACCAATGTAAGGAGCATTCTTCCCACTGATCACCAATGTAAGGAACATTCTTCTCACTGATCACCAATGTAAGGAACATTCTTCCCACTGATCACCAATGTAAGGAACATTCTTCTCTCTGATCACCAATGTAAGGAACATTCTTCTCACTGACCACCAATGTAAGGGACATTCTTCCCACTGACCACCAATGTAAGAAACATTCTTCCCACTGATCACCAATGTAAGGGACATTCTTCTCTCTGATCACCAATGTAAGGAACATTCTTCCCACTGACCACCAATGTAAGAAACATTCTTCCCACTGATCACCAATGTAAGGGACATTCTTCTCTCTGATCACCAATGTAAGGGACATTCTTCTCACTGATCACCAATGTAAGGAACATTCTTCTCTCTGATCACCAATGTAAGGAACATTCTTCTCACTGACCACCAATGTAAGGGACATTCTTCCCACTGACCACCAATGTAAGAAACATTCTTCCCACTGATCACCAATGTAAGGAACATTCTTCCCACTGATCACCAATGTAAGGAACATTCTTCTCACTGATCACCAATGGAAGGAACATTCTTCCCACTGACCACCAATGGAAGGAACATTCTTCCCACTGACCACCAATGTAAAGAGTTTTCTTCCCACTGACCACCATTATAAGGAACATCCCTCCCACTGACCACCACCGTAATGTACTGGGAGCTGTAGACATAGCAGTTATATTGGCAGGGGTTCCCTTAGACCTGAAAATTATTTCAAGGGTTCCGCCACGATAAAAAGGATGAGAAAGGCTTCTGTAGATACTATTGGCTGTCCAGCATTTGTACCATGGTCATTCACCTGACAAAGAGGTAGGGAATCTCCCCGAAACACGTTGTGAGCTTCAATAAAAACCATTTGTTTGTATTCCCCTTGGCGTACATGCTGGAGAGCTCATACTTTAAGAAAGGACGGTCACTTCTCTGTTTTCAGTGTTCTGTCCCCCAGGGGACAAGGTCCCACTCAGCCCTCCAACAACATAGATAGCATGGAGACAGCTCCAGGCACTTGGTCACGACAAGCAGCAGCAAGAGGAATGCAGGGGGTGGGAGTCTGACACTCCACTCCCACCTTTTTTTCCCTATTGTCACTGCTTGCTTCGCCACCAGGAATTATGTGGCCCCTTACACAGCTTCAGACATGGGCCTTCTGGAGCAGAGAACCGGGGGGGGGGGGCTGTCGCTTCAAGATGAGAAGCGGGAGGGCTGCCGCAAATTGAGGTCGGGGGGCTTTGGGTGCTGACGAACAAAAAAATAAATAATAAAAAATATATATATAAAAAAAGGGGGGTTAGCCATCCGGGGCCCTGGGGACCTCTGGGCCCTTTAATGAAAAAAAAATTGGGGCCAGTTTCACAAAGAAGCGCCTATCTTTAGGCTGGCGTAGCGTATCTCAGATACACTACGCCGCCGTAACTTAGAGCGGCAGGTCCCGTATTCAGAAAGAACTTGCGCTCTAAGTTACGGCGGCGTAGTGTAAATGGGCCGGCGTAAGCCCGCCTAATTCAAACTAGGCTGGTAGGGGGCATGTTGTATGTAAATGATTTGTGACCCCACGTAAATGATGCGCTTAACAAACGGCGCATGCTCAGTATCACGTCGAATTTTCAAAGTAAATTACGCCTGCTCAATGCTTAGTCAACGTGAACGTAACCTACGCCCAGCCCCATTCACGGACGACTTACGCAAACTAAGTAAAATACGACGCTGTTCGGACGTTTCCGACGTCCATACCTAACATGACTTACCCCTGCTTTATGAGGGGTAACTTTACGCCGGTCAGACGCCTTACGTAAACGACGTATCTTGATACACCGGACGCACGTACGTTCGTGATTCGGCGTATCTAGCTCATTTGCATATTCGACACGGAAATATATGGAAGCGCCCCTAGCGGCCAGCGTAAATATGCACCCCAAGATACGACGGCGTAGGATACCTACGCCGCTTGTATCTAGGCAAAATTCATACGTAACTGATTCTAAGAATCAGGCGCATAGATACGACGGCGCACATTCGGACTTACGACGGCGTACGTGGAGTTACGCCGTCGTAAGTCCTTTGTGAATCTGGGCATATATATATATATATATATATATATATATATATAAAAGGGGGGTTGCCCCTGGAGACCTCTGGGCCCTTTAATAAAAACAAAAAAAATTATATTAAAAAATTACCCCTTACAGGTGTACTGGCTGTACCCCCCTGATGGCGGCCCTGCGGGCAAGTGCTGGGACCCAGAGACAAGTGCCAGTTATCAAGCAGCCATCTCCGTTCTACGAGGTCCCCTAACACCCCGCCCCCTCCCCCAACAGTCTGACAAAAGAGCCAGCAAGGAGACAGCTACCCTTGATAGCCAACGCTCATCTTGGCTCCAAGACGCAAGTAGCGGCAAGAGGAATGCAGAGGGATAGAAGGCAGACACACCACCCGCCTCTTCATTACTCTCGCCACTGCTACTCTGGACTAAATTTTACTGAAAAGGGAAACCTTTTATCTAATTAGTATGTTGATAAGAGGATAGGGAATAACCAGGGACGTTAAATACAAGCAGATTAAACTTTGGCTTTAATAATAAAGGGTTAAACCCGATCCATTAGGCCATCGAGGTTCCCACGTCTGATGGCTCTTTCCGTAGTGCTTGTGTCAGCCGATTTCCCCCTGGGAATTTAATTACCATTAATGCTGCCTTCAATCTTCTTTTATTAATACTGATGTCATCCAACACGAGGACACTTCACAATCAAATTAGATTGGAATAAAATTTAAAATAAAAATAAAAAAATAACTGAAAAATGCAAAATGCACCTGTAATCAAATAATGTGGCCGCTTGTAACCCCCTGAATAGGACAACTGCTGGGGGGGGCAACTTGTGTGACCCATTAAAGCGTCTTCTTCTCTAAGGTCTCCACTGCGGGACATCTGACATTTATCCCCAAACTGGAGACAGCAGAACGGTCATTTTTTTTTTTTCATTTTTGCAATAATAATGTCAACAACCCTAGGCTGACATGCTGAGATATTTTTTTTTAAGGGTGCAAGAGGCGTGTCACAGGCAGGATGGGTAAAAATCAACAATTTAAAAAACAAAACAAAAAAATCAGATTTTTTTTATTTAAATCAGATTTTTTTTTATTAAATCTGATTTTTTTCATTTAAATTCGATTTTTTTTTTCAATTTAAATCTGATTTTTTTATTTAACCGCTTGCTTACTGGGCACATATAGCCTCTTCCTGCCCAGGCGAAATTTCAGCTGCGTTGCTTTAACTGACAATTGCGCAGTCGTGCGACGTGGCTCCCAAACAAAATTGACGTCCTTTTTTCCCCACAAATAGAGCTTTCTTTTGGTGGTATTTGATCACCTCTGCGGTTTTTATTTTTTGCGCTATAAACAAAAAAAGAGCGTCAATTTTGGAAAAAAAACACAATATGTTGTACTTTTTGCTGTAATAAATATCCCAATGACCAGGCCATTTTTCGGCACTGCGTCGCTTTAACTGACAATTTTGCGGTCGTGCGACGTGACTCCCAAACAAAATTGACGTCCTTTTTTTCCCGGCATTAGAGATCTATTTTGGTGGTATTTGATCACCTCTGCGGTTTTTATCTTTTGCGTTAGAAGCAAAAAAAGAGCGACAACTTTGAAAAAAACACAATATTTTTAACTTTTTGCTATAATAAATATCCCAATTTTTAATTTCTTTTTGAAAACTATTGTTTTTCTCAGTTTAGTCCGATACGTATTCTTCTACATATTTTTGGTAAAAAAATGTGCAATAAGCGTATAGTCATTGGTTTGCGCAAAAGTTATAGCGTTTACAAAATAGGGGACAGAATTATGAAATTTTTCCACGGATTTGTCCGATGGAAGTCCGATCGTGTGTACGAGGCTTAAGGGTCGACAAGCTACCGGATGGATGGCATGCCCTGGAACTTGTAGTTCCCCAGCGTCAGAAAGGAATGCAGGTTGTACAATGTGTAGCGGGGAGGATGTATCAGAATTTTGGACTAGCGATGAAACAAATGGGACAAAAAAAAAGCAGAAACAGAAAGGGCTATAGGGCTGATAGGATCTAATCCTGAGATTAACGTTTTCTGTAAGGAGATTACTGAAATCCTTCATGTACATGCCAGGAGTGTAGTGTAAGCTTCTGTTCGCCCTCGTTAGCAAAATGGAAGACGGTAAATCCCGCGTAGAGAGACATGCAGAGCGCTCTGGCACAGGATCCGCCTCTCACGCCCGCATTCTCCTTTCTGTACCGGCAGGAAAATTTCACCTTCTCTGCCTTTTAAAGAGAACCTCCAAGGACAGTTATTTTATGGCTCAACGGGCACAAATTGTCACGGAAACACACCAAAATCTGGTGGAAGTTCTTTCCAGTAGAGTGGAGGCCATTACGGCGTATTTCCCGAATGTACCAGTCTTGAGTTTAGGTAAAACCTGCATGTGCGGGTGAAGGCGATGCATAGGAGTTTACATGAGTACAGGCACTTACAACCATTCACTGCAGACTACCAGGGATGGACTGGCCATTGGGACTACAGGGAGTTTCCCGGTGGGCCGATGGCTCAGTGGGCCGGCTTCAGTGACAGCGGACCGCCGCCCCCCTCCGCTCCTCTGTCTCTCCTTTCCCGCAGCACTCACCTCCTCTCCCTCCCCCGCAGCGCTCACCTCCTCTCCCTCCCCGCAGCGCTCACCTGGGAGAAACAGAGAAGCAGGGGGAGGACCAGAGGAGCATGGGGGGAGGGGACAGACCGCTGACTCAACAGCTATGGCCTGGGAGTTTCTCACTTCTGCCTAATCTTGTCCCATAAGGGGGGGCACCAAACTGATTCTTTGCCCCGGGTGAAATAATGTCTAGCTTCCCCACTGGTACTGCCTATAAGAGTACCAGTACCAGCCGTTCTACTCTAATAAAGTAGAATGGCTAGTGGCTAGTGAAGGGGGAGAGGGGGCTTGGGTGGCCAAGAGGGGGGGTGCGGGAGTTGTCCGGCCGCCATGGGAGAGACCTGTCAAATTGGGCCAGTCTGGATGGAGTCCAGGGCCAAATTTTTGTCCCAGTTCAGCCCTGCAAACTACAGTAGCTGTCCGCGAGAATGTGTTTCCAGCACGACGGCATCGCGCTGATTCTCGGCGACAGGGTGCCGATATCTCGCACTCGCTGGAATAGGAAAAGCACATTCCAGCGAGCGCGACATAGAAGCGACGGGGATCCGACTTGGATTCCCGCCAATTCTAGCCACGGTGCTTGGTATGAATCATGAGGGGAAACTCCACGCCAAATTTGAAATAAAAAAACAGCATGGCTTCCCCTCCAGGGGTCTGGTATGGATTGTAAGAAGAACCCCTACGCCGAAAAAAAAGGGCGTGGGGGTTCCCCCACAATCCCTTCCAGACCCATATCCGAGCATGCCGCCCGGCCGGTCAGGAAACACCCTGACAACCAACGGCCAGGGTTGTCAGGAAGAGGCCCTGTCCTTATCAACATGGGGACAGGGTGCTTTGGGGTAGGGGGGCAGCAGAGTGCCCCCCTGCCCCAGAGCACCCTCCACCCATGTTGAGGGCATGCGGCCTGGTACGGCTCAGGGGGAGGGGGGGCGCTGGCTCGTCCCCACTTCTTTGCTGACCGGCCGGGCGGCGTGCTCGCATACGGGTCTGGTATGGATTGTGGGGAAACCCCCACGCCGTTTTTTCGGCGTATTGGTTCTCCTTACAGGCTTGAGGGCCTGGTATGCTCCTGGGGGGAACCCATGCCGTTTTTTTTATTTAAATATGGTGTGTATACTGCTTGGTGTGTACTGTATACTGCTCAGTGTATTGTATACTGCTCTGTATACTGCTTTGTGTGTACTGTATACTGCTCTGTATACTTTATACTGCTCTGTATACGGCTCTGTTTACTGTATACTGCTCTGTGTGTACTGTATACTGCTCTGTGTGTACTCTATACTGCTCTGTGTGTACTCTATACTGCTCTGTATACTGTATACTGATCTGTGTGTACTGCTCTGTGTACTGTATACTGCTCTGTATACTGCTCTGTGTACTGTATACTGCTCTGTATACTGCTCTGTATACTGCTAGGTGTGTACTGTATACTGCTCTGTGTGTACTGTATACTGCTCTGTATACTGCTCTGTGTGTACTGTATACTGCTCTGTATACTGCTCTGTGTGTACTGTATACTGCTCTGTATACTTCTCTGTGTACTGTATACTGCTCTGTATACTGCTAGGTGTGTACTGTATACTGCTAGGTGTGTACTGTATCCTGCTCTGTATACTGCTAGGTGTGTACTGTATCCTGCTCTGTATACTGCTAGGTGTGTACTGTATACTGCTCTGTATACTGCTAGGTGTGTACTGTATACTGCTCTGTATACTTGTTTCAAGGCAGAGTCTGGGGAGGGGCCAGGAGCGGGGCTGAAGGAGGGACCAGGGACGGGACCAGGGGTGGAGCTGAAGGGGGCCCCGTCAGGTAGGCTGTACGGGGCCCCATGATTTCTATCAGCGGCCCTGTCAGGCATACACCAAGAAGCTGAAATACAACTTTCTGTTGGACTGACCCTTTCATTCAGGTAGAATTCAGTGTTTTGTCCCATATTTCCTGCAGCGACGGACACTGTATAGTCCTCCCAGCATGCAATCTTCCTCTCTATTATATCTCTTTACAACATCTCGACTCTTTTAAATGTGATTCATTCCATTGAATCCTTGCTCAGGAAACGGATCTCTTTTCTCAATGCTCTGCGTGGGAATAAAACACATTCTTAGTGTCGGGGAAAACACTAGCGGCTGGAGAGGTTATATGCGCTGTGAGGTGCGTCTCGTCTGGCGCCTCCATTATCCATCCCTTTCAGTCTATCTCCGCCATTCACTGTGAGGAATCGGGGTGCTCAGGGTCACAGTACAACAGAAGAAAAAAGACAAAAGCAACGAGAGGCCCAACAAGCTTCGGAATGTCCAGAAATTTCAGTGAATAACGACTTTGCCAATCTCGCAGAGATACCACGGTGTTCAGCCGTAACTAACAATACAGCGGCGGCGCGACGGAGAGATGTTTGAGGAAAGAAAACAAATAAAAAGGTGAAATAACAATCTTTATGTCCCTAAACCCTGACTGCTTTATCTACGTTTAATGCTACCAAATAAAACATTTTTATGGTGCCAGTGAGTCACAAAGGTTTCCAAAAAATGTTGCTGAATATTAAAGGGCCCTGAACAAAGTGGTGGCTTTTGGTTTGATTCCTTGACTATACTGACTTTAGTTCTTCGAATATCTACAAGCATAGGCATGCGTACAGGGTGTGCCGGGTGTGCCCAGGCACACCCTAATCACCCTGTGCACCACAGATTTGCCCTACTGCCTTGGGCCCCCCCCTTTCCCCTGCAGCGCTGCTGGCTTCCCTCCATTCCCGCCAGATGTTGCTGCCAGGGCCTCCGTAAAGGATCGGGTGACATTCAAGACCCTCTGCCTCACCCACAAATGCACGGAAGGAATCACGCTGCAATACCTATGTAAGAAAATAAAACACTACACCCCAAGTCGGGTCCTCCGATCAACAAATCAGAACCTCCGCCACATCCCCAAATCTTGCTACAAAACGAAAGGAGAACGACGATTCGCTGTCCAAGGACCTCGGTTATGGAACGCTCTACCCTCAGACATTTGGTTGGAGGAAAATTATCAGGCCTTCAGAAATAAACTTAAGACCCATCTTTTCTGAAGCTTGGTTGGACGATCATTAGACATGTGCACAACAAAAAAATTCGTATTTTTTTGTTCCGTTTCGTCTCGTTCCGTAGATTCGTAAATATTCGTCATTTCGTAAGACGCAAGTTTTCCTATTCGGACCCGTTCGTATTTTCGTAAGACGCAAGTTTTCCTATTCGGACCCGTTCGTATTTCGTAAGACGCAAGTTTTCCTATTCGGACCCATTCGTATTTTCGTAAGACGCAAGTTTTCCTATTCGGACCCGTTTGTATTTCGTAAGACGCAAGTTTTCCTTTTCGGACCCGTTTGTATTTCGTAACAGTTTTATTTTTGTTTATACTGAATGATTCGTAATGCTGTCTAATTTATTTTCGTTGATTCGAAATTCGTAATTTTTGTTAGATAAAAAAATTTCGTTTAATGGATTCGTAATTTTGTACTTTCGTAAATACATCGCAACACGCGGCTAATCCATATTAAGATAGACTTTCTCTTAAGCCCCGTACACACGATCTGACTTTTTGCCAACAAACGTCAAAATGAGCGTTTTCCAAAAAATCCGACCGTGTGTACGCTCCATCGGACAAACTTTTTCGGTTTCAAAAGTCCGACCAACTCCCTTCAGACAAAAATCCACGAAAAAGTTTGTTTGAAGTCCGATCGTGTGTACGAGGCTTTACACTGTCCAATGTGACTCAGCACAAAAGAGATAAGCTGATATTAATGGCTGGATTCAGGTAGGGGCGCGCATCTTTAAGGCGGCGTAGCGTATCGTATTTACATTACGCCGCCTTAAGTCAGAGAGGCAAGTACTGTATTCACAAAGTACTTGCCTCGTAACTTACGGCGGCGTAGCGTAAATGTGGCGGGCGTAAGCGCGCCTAATTCAAATGAGGATGGGGGGCGTGTTTTATGTTAATGATTGGTGACCCGACGTGATTGACGTTTTTTACGAAAGGCGCATGCGCCGTCCGTGTACATATCCCAGTGTCCAAAGTACGCCGCAAAGACGTATTGGTTTCGACGTGAACGTAAATTACGTCCAGCCCCATTCACAGACGACTTACGCAAACGACGTAAAAATTTCAAATTTCAACGCTGGATTGACGGCCATACTTAACATTGACTATGCAAGCTATTTGATGGAATAACTTTACGCCGGAAAATGCCTTATGTAAACGGCGTATCTTTACTGCGACGGGCGCACGTACGTTCGTGAATCGGCATATCTAGGCATTTACATATTCTACGCCGAACTCAACGGAAGCGCCACCTAGCGGCCAGCCTAAATATTGCACCCCAAGATACGATGGCGCAGGCTGTCGTATCTTAGCTAGGTTTAAGTGTATCTCAGTTTGAGAATACACTTAAACTTACGACGGCGCAGATTCTGAGGCAGGTCGGCTTATCTACTGATAAGCTGGCCTAACTCTTACTGAATCTACCTATAAGTAATCACTCACTAACTACACTGCCCAGTGCCCATACGAAAGAACGATACAAGTACACAAATTTACGAACAGACAAAGAAACGGATTTACAAAACACACAAATGAAAATACGAACATACAAAAGATTTAAAATACGGAATGCAAACCGTTCGTTATAGATGTCATTTTCGTTCTTTTGCTTTTTCGGTGTTTCGTATTTTAGTAAGTTTGTCCAATCTTACGTTTGTATTTTCGCTTGTTTGTTGTTTTGCTTATTCGTAATTCCGTAATTTTCGTATTTTGGCTCTTTTCAGCTTTTCGGATGTTCGAATTGATCCGAATGTAAGAATACTAACAAATTCGTACGAAAATCCATTCGTTGCGAACGTGAACGCACATGTCTAGCGATCATATTGGCTACAGCGCCTTGAGGCGATTTAGTTCGCATTTGTAGCGCTATACAAGTTACTCACTCACTTAATCAGTGTATATCGGCGTGCGGCGGTCCGGAAGTGGTTAATAAAAGTGGTGATAAAAAGGTAGCTGGCAAGACAGCAGTTGTGAGGTCTGTGAATGAAGAAACCCGCGGCTGCAACTTCACTGCACATGTAGCGCGTTGATACTTCCTCCAGTCCCTTAGCTGAAGGTCCATACCACTGATCACGGTTGCAACGCATTGCAGGCTCAAATGCTAAAAAATAAAAAAGTGCGCACTTTTTTATTTATTTTCAAAATGGATGAATTTGTGGCTCATTAATTTTGTCCTTTAAATCTGCCTAGGGTTCAAATTCAGGACCTAATATACAGATTGTAAAAGGCAATCTTGACATTTTTTTTTTTTTTTTTACAGAAGATGGTCACACGGCGTTGAATCTGCTGACGCAGAAATGTTAATTCTAGTCCCAATTAGCAGTACATAACAGTCGGCGGAATTGGTACATACTGTACAAGGTGACTAGAAAAAAATATGTCCGTTACACATCAGTGAGCGACATGTAGATTTTATTTACTCATTCGATCGTGTGTACGAGGCCTTGAGGGGTTTCTCCAAGGGTGGCTAGGGGTTCCTTAACCACTTGAGACCCGGACCATTATGCAGGTAAAGGATTCGGCACTGCGTCGCTCTAACTGACAATTGCGCGGTCGTGCGACGTGGCTCTCAAACTAAATTGGCGTCCTTTTTCCCCCACAAATAGAGCTTTCTTTTGGTGGTATTTGATCACCTCTGCTGTTTTTATTTTTTGCGCTATAAACAAAAATAGAGCGACAATTTTGAAAAAAATTCAATATTTTTTACTTTTTGCTATAATAAATATCCCCCAAAAATATATAAAAAAAAATTTTTTTCTCAGTTTAGGCCGATACGTATTCTTCTACATATTTTTGGTAAAAAAAATCGCAATAAGCGTTTATCGATTATAGCGTTTATAGCTGTGTTCAATGTTTAAACAGTGCTGTGTTAGGGAATTGCTTCCCTAACACTGACCCGCCTCTCAGCCATTCAGGTGCACCGGGTCTGGGTACTGGTCTGGGTACCGGTCACCTGATTGGCTGAAGCGACAGGCGCTGTGATTGAATGCCTATCAGGCGTCCAATCATAGCAGAGATGACATGAAGAGGACGGGAGAAGACATCGAGGGCTCAGAGGGAGCGTGGAGGATGGCGCTGACCCGAGAAGGGTAAGTGCCGGGCGGGGGGGGACAAACTAGCATGATTTCATGGGGCAAACTGGCAGCGTTTGATGGGGCAAACTGGCGGCATTTGATGGAGAAAACTGGCATAATTTGATGGGGCAAACTGGCGGCATTTGATTGGGCAAACTTCTGGCATTTGATGCGGCAAACTTCTGGCATTTAATGGGGCAAACTGGCATCATTTGATGGGAGAAACTGGCATCATTTGATGGAGCAAACTGGCAGAATTTGATGGGAGAAACTGGCATCATTTGATGGAGCAAACTGGCGGCATTTGATTGGGCAAACTTCTGGCATTTGATGCGGCAAACTTCTGGCATTTGATGCGGCAAACTGGCATCATTTGATGGGGCAAACTGGTGGCGTTTTATGGGGCAAAACTGGCGGCATTTGATGGCTCAAACTGGCAACATTTAATGGGGCAAACTGGCCGCATTTGATGGGGCAAACTTCTGGCATTTGATGCGGCAAACTGGCATCATTTGATGGGGCAAACTGGTGGTGTTTTATAGGGCAAACTGGTGGCATTTTATGGGGCAAAACTGGCGGCATTTGATGGCTCAAACTGGCATCATTTAATGGGGCAAACTGGCAGCATTTAATGGGGTAAACTGGTGACAATTGATGGGCACAGTGGCTGCGTTTGATGGCACAGTGGCTACGTTTGATGGGCACAGTGGCTGCGTTTGATGGGCACAGTGGCTGCGTTTGATGGGCACAGTGGTGGCAATCGATGGGCACATTAGCTGTGTTTGATGGGCACATTGGCTGGGTTTGATGGGCACAGTGGTGGCAATCGATGGGCACAGTAGCTGTGTTTGATGGGCACAGTGGCTGGGTTTGATGGGCACAGTGGAGGCAATCGATGAGCACAGTAGCTGTGTTTGATGGGCACAGTGGCTGGGTTTGATGGGCACAGTGGTGGCAATCGATGGGCACAGTAGCTGTGTTTGATGGGCACAGTGGCTGCGTTTGATGGGCACAGTGGTGGCAATCGATGGGCACAGTAGCTGTGTTTGATGGGCACAGTGGCTAAGTTTGATGGGCAGAGTGGTGGCAATCGATGGGCACAGTAGCTGTGTTTGATGGGCACAGTGGCTGGGTTTGATGGGCACAGTGGAGGCAATCGATGAGCACAGTAGCTGTGTTTGATGGGCACAGTGGCTGGGTTTGATGGGCACAGTGGTGGCAATCGATAAGCACAGTAGCTGTGTTTGATGGGCACAGTGGCTGGGTTTGATGGGCACAGTGGAGGCAATCGATGAGCACAGTAGCTGTGTTTGATGGGCACAGTGGCTGCAATTGATGGGGTTTTTTTTCAGTTTGTTTGCACCCCCCAAAAAAATTTGGAGCACCAGCCGCCACCGCCCGGCGCTGGTCACATGACCGCATACGAGACGGACGTTTCTGGGTAATCCTATATTTTATGGAATTGACGTCTACCAGTGACTGGTCCCATGCTGGATGGATGTTACAGACAGGGGGGGCCGTCATGTTCATGTCATAGGTTTGCTGCGACAGCATGCGGGTTAAACGTTCGCTTTCATTTCCTTCCGTAGCATCGCGCTGCTGGTGGATGTGAAATGAAGAAAGTGCGGATCTACATTAAGAATTATTCTTCTGCCAGTGATAGGAGCGCAGTTCATTGTTCCATGCCAGAATGCCTTGAGATGACATTGTTACCAGCCTAATGGCGTCTGCTGAACCGACTCTAATGTGGTTATTAACACATTGCTGGGAAAGTAACACGATCTCCGAGATTCTCCGCACGGCGAGAGGACGCTGAGTCAGCGACAACTCCTTATAGCCTCTTCACACATCGCCGCATGTCCCACTGATTCCGCACTCCTTCTTTCCTGATGTGGAGGATGTGAGGGTTTGATCCCCTGCTGGGTGTTTTAATGCAACGACACTTTTTATTTGGAAGATATAAGGGAGGGACCCCCTGCTGGGTCTTTAATTCTATGACCCCCTTTATGTAGAAGAAGTGAGAGTTTGATCCCCTGATAGATCTTTAATGCTTTGACACCCTTTATGTGGAAGCTCTGAGGGTTTGATCCCCTGCCAGCTATTTATACCATAATACCTAGACAGGGCTCGACAAATCCCGGGCGCCAGGTCGCCATGGCGACTAGAAATAGGGTCCTGGCGACTTGGCTTGGAAGGGGGGTAAAAAATAAATAAAAAAAAAATTTTTTTTTTTTTTGTGAGCTGGCGCCATCTGGTGGTGAGCCGTTGGTATTACAAGTTATTACCACCAGATGTGTGAGCTGGCGCTATCTGGTGGTGGCCGTTGGTATTACAAGTTAAGCATTACAAGTTAAACAGCAATTCTAATGTAATTTTTCACTATTTTCACTGCCATCTTCTTCCCTCTAATTAGAACCCCCAAACATTATACAGGGAGTGCAGAATTATTAGGCAAGTTGTATTTTTGAGGATTAATTTTATTTTTGAACAACAACCATGTTCTCAATGAACCCAAAAAACTCATTAATATCAAAGCTGAATATTTTTGGAAGTAGTTTTTAGTTTGTTTTTAGTTTTAGCTATTTTAGGGGGATATCTGTGTGTGCAGGTGACTATTACTGTGCATATTTATTAGGCAACTTAACAAAAAAAAAATATATACCCATTTCAATTATTTATTTTTACCAGTGAAACCAATATAACATCTCAACATTCACAAATATACATTTCTGACATTCAAAAACAAAACAAAAACAAATAAGTGACCAATATAGCCACCTTTCTTTGCAAGGACACTCAAAAGCCTGCCATCCATGGATTCTGTCAGTGTTTTGATCTGTTCACCATCAACATTGCGTGCAGCAGCAACCACAGCCTCCCAGACACTGTTCAGAGAGGTGTACTGTTTTCCCTCCTTGTAAATCTCACATTTGATGATGGACCACAGGTTCTCAATGGGGTTCAGATCAGGTGAACAAGGAGGCCATGTCATTAGTTTTTCTTCTTTTATACCCTTTCTTGCCAGCCACGCTGTGGAGTACTTGGACGCGTGTGATGGAGCATTGTCCTGCATGAAAATCATGTTTTTCTTGAAGGATGCAGACTTCTTCCTGTACCACTGCTTGAAGAAGGCGTCTTCCAGAAACTGGCAGTAGGACTGGGAGTTGAGCTTGACTCCATCCTCAACCCGAAAAGGCCCCACAAGCTCATCTTTGATGATACCAGCCCAAACCAGTACTCCACCTCCACCTTGCTGGCGTCTGAGTCGGACTGGAGCTCTCTGCCTTTTACCAATCCAGCCACGGGCCCATCCATCTGGCCCATCAAGACTCACTCTCATTTCATCAGTCCATAAAACCTTAGAAAAATCAGTCTTGAGATATTTCTTGGCCCAGTCTTGACGTTTCAGCTTGTGTGTCTTGTTCAGTGGTCGTCGTCTTTCAGCCTTTCTTACCTTGGCCATGTCTCTGAGTATTGCACACCTTGTGCTTTTGGGCACTCCAGTGATGTTGCAGCTCTGAAATATGGCCAAACTGGTGGCAAGTGGCATCTTGGCAGCTGCACGCTTGACGTTTCTCCGTTCATGGGCAGTTATTTTGCGCCTTGGTTTTTCCACACGCTTCTTGCGACCCTGTTGACTATTTTGAATGAAACGCTTGATTGTTCGATGATCACGCTTCAGAAGCTTTGCAATTTTAAGAGTGCTGCATCCCTCTGCAAGATATGTCATTATTTTTTACTTTTCTGAGCCTGTCAAGTCCTTCTTTTGACCCATTTTGCCAAAGGAAAGGAAGTTGCCTAATAATTATGCACACCTGATATAGGGTGTTGATGTCATTAGACCACACCCTTCTCATTACAGAGATGCACATCACCTAATATGCTTAATTGGTAGTAGGCTTTCGAGCCTATACAGCTTGGAGTAAGACAACATGCATAAAGAGGATGATGTGGTCAAAATACTCATTTGCCTAATAATTCTGCACTGCCTGTATATATTTTTTATCCTAACACCCTAGAGAATAAAATGGCGATCGTTGCAATACTTTCTGTCACGCCGTATTTGCGCAGCGGTCTTACAAGCGCACTTTTTTGGGAAAAAATTACACTTTTTTTAATTAAAAAATAAGACAACGGTAAAGTTATCCCCATTTTTTTAATATTATGAAAGATAATGTTACGCCGAGTAAATTGATACCCAACATGTCACGCTTCAAAATTACGTCCGCTCGTGGAATGGCGACAAACTTTTACCCTTTAAAATCTCCATAGGCGACGTTTAAAAAATTCTACAGGTTGCATGTTTTGAGTTACAGAGGAGGTCTAGGGCTAGAATTATTGCTCTCGCTCTACCAATCGCGGTGATACCTCACATGTGTGGTTTGAACACCGTTTACATATGTGGGCGCTGCTCACGTATGTGTTCGCTTCTGCGCGCAAGATCGTCGGGACGGGGCGCGTTTTCTGGCTCCTAACTTTTTTAGCTGCCTCCTAGATTCCAAGCAAATTTGTCAACCCTTGGCTTATAAGTAGAAGATATGAGGGTTTGATGCTCTGATAGGTCTTTATTGCTATTGCACCCTTTGTGTAGAAGCTACAAGGGTTTTACCTTCTACTGGGTGTTTACTGATACTGTATGACCCTTTATGTAGCAGATTTAAAAACTCTAATGCCACGTACACACGATAATTTTTCGGGTTGTAAAAAACAACGGGCTAGATTCAAGTAGCCCGCCGTAAGTTTGTGCGGAGCGTAACGTATGTTATTTACGCTACGCCGCCGCAACTTAGACGGGCAAGTGCAGTATTCACAAAGCACTTGCTCCGTAAGTTGCGGCGGCGTAGCGTAAATCAGCTGGCGTAAGCGCGCCGAATTCAAATTTGCAAGAGGTGGGCGTGTTTTATGTAAATAAAACATGACCCCACGTAAATGACGTCTTTAACGAACGGCGCATGCGTGAAAGAATCCCAGTGTGCATGCTCGAAATTCCGCCGCAAATCGGCATTGCTTTCAACGTGAATGTAATTTACGCAAAGCCCTATTCGCGAACGACTTACGCAAACTACGTAAAAAATTAAAAATTCGACGCGGGAACGACGTCCATACTTAACATTGCGTACGCCTCATAGAAGCAGGAGCAACGTTTGGCCGGAAAAGCCTCACGCAAACGACGTAAAAAAATCCGCCAGGGGGAACGTACGTTTGCAAATCGGCGTATCTGGGTATCATTTGCATATTCTACGCCGAAAACGACGGAAGCGCCACCTAGCGGTCAGCGTAAATATGAACCCTAAGATACGACGGCGTATGTACGCCAGTCGGATCTTAGCCTAATTTCGGCGTATCTTGCTTTCTGAGGGGTGGATTCAGGTACAACTTGCGCCCTCTTGCGGAGGCGCAGCGTACAGTTTTAACGCTGCGCCTCCGTAAATTACCTGCGCTACGCTTCATTCATGAAGCAGTAGCTACGTAATTTGCGCGGACGCTCCCTAAAACTGCCCGGCGTAAGGGCGAGTAATTTAAATGATCCCGTAGGGGGCGTGGATCATTTAAATTAGGCGCGTTCCCGCGCCGAACGTAGTGCGCATGCTCCATCGGGAAAATTTCCCGACGTGCATTGTGGCAAATGACGTCGCAAGGACGTCATTTGCTTTAACGTGAACGTAAATGTGTCCAGCGCCATTCACGATTCACTTACGCAAACGACGTCATTTTCAAACATCGCGACGCAGGAATGACGGGTAGACTTAGCATTGGCTGCCCCTGCTAATAGCAAGAGCAGCCTTACGCGGAACCCGACGAACGCAAACGACGTGAACTGCGTACGCAGGGCGCGCGTATGGTTGTGAATCGGCGTGAGTATGCAATTTGCATACTCTACGCTGACCACTAGGGGAACGCCACCTAGCGGCCATCGTAAGAATGCAGCCTACGATACGACGGCATAAGGAGCCTTAGGCAGCAGTCGGCGTAACAAGCTTTCTGAATACAGAAAAGTCGTTACGCCGGCGCAACTAAGCAATTGCGCTGCGTAACTATGGTTACGCAGACGCAATTGCTTACTGAATCCACCCCTGAATACAGAAAGAAGATACGCCGGCACAGCTTTGAATTTACGCGGCGTATCTATGGATACGCCGGCCTAAATAATTGCTGAATCTAGCCCAACGTTTTTAGGCTCTAGAAAAAACAACGTATTTTTCAACCCGATCATTAAAACGGCCTTTCCTACACACGATTGTGAAAAAAAAATGCTCTAGCAAAGCGCGGTGACATACAACAAACGTACGACGGCACTATAAAGGGGAAGTTCCATGCGGATGACGCCACCCTTGGGGCTGCTTTAGCTGATTTCCTGTTAGTAAAAGACGATTCGCGCTTTTCTGTCTGTTACAGCGTGATGAATGTGCTTACTCCACTACGAACGCTAGTTTTACCAGAACAAGCGTTTCCATCTCATGACTTGCTTCTGAGCATGCGCGGATTTTTCACGTCGTTAAAGCCCACACACCACCATTTTTTACAACCCGAAAAACGACAACGTTAAAAACTTTGTTAAAAAATAGAGCATGTTCAAATTTTTTTTTGGTCGTTTTTCAGAACCCGAAAAATGCTCTGAAGCCCACACACGGTCGTTTTTAATGACATAAAGAAAAAACGTAATTTTTTACAACCCGAAAAATGATCGTGTGTACGCGGCATAATCCTCTGTGAGAGTTTGATCCCCTGGTAGGTTTTTAATGCTATGACACCCTATATGAAGAAGAATCACTGTAGAACTAAAAGTATTGGGACGCTTGCCTTTACACACACATGAACTTTGATGTCATCCCAGTCTTAGTCCGTAGGGTTCAATATTGAGAGGCAAGCATTGAATTCAGCAAGCCAGTGCTCCCAACGCTGCGCCAGCGTGGCGTGGGATTAGAAAGCGTACGCCGGCGTAGGTGGAAGTGGGCGTGACCCATGCAAATGATGGGCCGAGCGCCAGACAGATACGTATCACGAACTGCGCATGCGCCGTTACGTGGACACATCCCCCTGCGCCTGCGCACAACCACGTCGGAACCACTGCCTTAACTACGCCGGATCACTGCGTACGGCGTGAATGTAACCTACGCCCAGCCAGACACACGTCCAACGTAAAATACGCCGGCTTGTGTTCCCTGGTGCAGACCTTTGCATGTCTGTTCCCGGGTTGCACCTCCTTTATGGGGCATAACTTTGCGCCGGACGTACAACTTACGCGCACCTCTCGTAGCCTGCGTCGGACGCACGCAGGTTCGTGAATCGCTGTATTTTCCTCATTTGCATGTTTGAATGGCTAATCAATGGGAGCGCCACAATGCGCCCAGGGCCGATCCGCCCTATAGGCTCACTATGCAAGCCGCTTAGGGCCCCGCAAAGCTGCGGAGGGCCCCCCAAATTACTAGAGGCCCCGCCTGGTGAGAAGTCATTTTCGGGCCCCTCACCCCGCTTCTCAACTCACTGGCTGCATGGGAGAAGAGGTAAGAAGTCAGCACCCCTCGCTTCCCACTTTAATGTAAGATATAATTTCCGACAGCAGAACACCCCACGCTTCTCAAATGTAATCTTCAATGGGCTAGATTCAGCAATGATTTACTCCGGCGTATCCATAGATACGCCGCGTAAATTCAAAGCTGCGCCGGAGTATCTTCTTTCTGTATTCAGAAAGCAAGATACGCCGACATTAGCCTAAGATCCGACTGGCGTAATTCTCTTACGCCGTCGTATCTTAGGGTGCATTCTCACGCTGGCCGCTAGGTGGCCCTTCCATAGTTTTCGGCGTAGAGTATGCAAATTACCTAGATACGCCGATTCACAAACGTACGTGCGCCAAGCTGTAGTCTTTTACGTTGTTTGCATATGGCTTGTTCGGCGTAACGTTGCTCCTGCTTCTATGAGGCGCACGCAATGTTAAGTATGGACGTCGTTCCCGCTTCAATTTTTGATTTTTTTACGCCGTTTGCATAAGTCGTTCGCGAATAGGGCTGGACGTAAATTACGTTCACGTCGAAACCAATACGTCGTTGCGGCGTACTCGGGAGCAATGCATACTGGGATATGTACACGGACGGCGCATGCACCGTTCGTAAAAAACGTCAATCACGTCAGGTCATCACACATTAACATAAAACACACCCCCTTCCACATTTTAATTACGCGGGCTTACGCCGGCCCCATTTAAGCTACGCCGCCGCAACTTACGGAGCAAGTGCTTTGTGAATACTGCACTTGCTCCTGTAAGTTGCAGCGGCGTAGCGTAAATACGATACGCTGCGCCGCCGTAACATCAAGCGCAGCTACCTGAATCTAGCCCCGTGTGACATGTCACTGTCGGCAGCGCCCCCCCCATTTCTCAACTTTAATGTGACATGTAATTCTGCTTAGGGCCCCAGGGAGGTCAGGATCGGCACTGCATGCGCCCAGCCTAAATGTGCGCCCACCCTACGCCGGCGTAAGCAAGTTACGTCCGCGGGGTGTAGCCTGTTTTTAGGCGCATATCTGTTCGTGGGTTCTGGCGCACAGATACGACGGCGCACATTTGCACTTACGTCGGCGTAACTTGTTATACGTCGTTGTAAATGCTTTGTGAATCTGGGCCATTGGCCCAGATTCAGGTAGCAATTGCGTCAGCGTAACCATAGTTACGCAGCGCAATTGCTTACTTGCGCCGGCGTTTCGAATGCTCCTGATTCAGGAACCTCGTTACGCCGACTGCAGCCTAAGATATGACTAACATAAGGCTCTTATGCCGTCATATCGTAGGCTGCATTCTTACGATGGCCGCTAGGGGGCGTTCCCGTAGTGGTCAGCGTATAGTATGCAAATTGCATACTAACGCCGATTCACTACCCTACGCGAGCCCTGCGTACGCAGTTTACGTCGTTTACGTTCGTCGGGTTTCGCGTAAGGCTGCTCCTGCTATTAGCAGGGGCAGCCAATGCTACGTATACCCGTCGTTCCCGCGTCGCGAAGTTTAAATTTAACGTCGTTTGCGTAAGTGAATCGTGAATGGCGCTGGACGCCATTTACGTTCACTTTGAAGCAAATGACGTCCTTGCGACGTCATTTGCCGCAATGCACGTCGGGAAAGTTTCCCGACGGAGCATGCGCACTACGTTCGGCGCGGGAACGCGCCTAATTTAAATGATCCACGCCCCCTACGGGATCATTTAAATTACGGGCCCTTACGCCGGGCATTTTTGAGGAGCGCCCACGCAAATTACGTGGCTACTGCTTCGTGAATGAAGCGTAGCGCAGATAATTTGCGGGGGCGCAGGGCAAAAACGGGACGCTGCGCCTCCGTAAGAAGTGCGCAGCGGTACCTGAATCTGGGCCATTGTTTTCTTTTATTTAATTAGGGCGAGTAGTGTTGTGTTTTTTTTTTTTTTTCGGTGGAGATGGTTCTTTAGGAAAAACACATAAATGAAATTGTCTTGACTTCCACAATTTAATCAGCCGTTGTTCAGCGATCTCGCCTGACATTTACACAACACCAATGACACTTGATCCGTGCTGCCGGTTTTTAATGAACCGCACGGCAACCTATAAACTCTTTCACGCCAACATTGGAAAAAAAAAAAACATACATGTATTCCCGTCACATGGACTCTCCGGGAAGGAAGAGCGCCGCATTTAATTAATATCCCTGTAATTACTATTGATTTTTTATTTTTTTTTCCAGGCTGATGACAATCCTATGAGTAATTGAGTTGTACTTTTAACTGGCCATCCCTCCGGCCAAAGAGACGCAGACGGCGGCCTACAATTATCCGGTAAAATGTCTTCCTATTCGCCGCAACCTTTATGAGCCGTTACTCTGAATTATCTTTACTTTGTAATTAAACTCCAGTGATAGATTCATTTTAAGAGATGATGCCTGTTTTTAAATTGTCCTCCTCTGCCTAATGAGGCACGGGTTACCAACGGGTTACCAACAAGGGCCCAGATTCAAGAAGCAATTGCGTCTGCGTAACCATAGTTACGCAGCGCAATTGCTTACTTGCGCCGGCGTTTCGAATGCTCCTGATTCAGGAACCTCGATACGCCGACTGCAGCCTAAGATATGACTAGCATAAGGCCCCATACACACGATAGAATTTATCCGCGAATACGGTCCAGCGGACCGTTTCCGCGGATAAATCCTCTCGTGGATTTCGGCGGATTTTCATGCAATGGTGTGTACTCACCATCGCATTGAAATCCGTGCCGAAATCCTCTTGCGATGACGTGTCGCGCCGCGATTATGACGCGGCGACGTGCGCGACGCTGTCATATAAGGAATTCCACGCATGCGTCAAATCATTACGACGCATGCGGGGGATCCCTTCGGACGGATGGATTCGGTGAGTCTGTACAGACCAGCGGATCCATCCGTTGGTATGGATTCCAGCAGATGGATTTGTTGTGCATGTCAGCGAATATCCGATCTGCTGGAATCCATCCCAGGGGAGATTTATCCGCGGAAAAAGATCCGCTGGCGTGTACACACCATAGGATCTATCCGCTGAAACCCATTTGCTGGGATTTATCTGCGGATGGATTCTATGGTGTGTATGGGGCCTGAGGCTCTTATGCCCTCATATCGTAGGCTGCATTCTTACGATGGCCGCTAGGGGGCGTTCCCGTAGTGGTCAGCGTAGAGTATGCAAATTGCATACTAACGCCGATTCACAACCCTACGCGAGCCCTGCGTACGCAGTTTACGTAGTTTCCGTTCGTCGGGATCCGCGTAAGGCTGCTCCTGCTATTAGCAGGGGCAGCCAATGCTACGTATACCCGTCGTTCCCGCATCGCAAATTTTTAAATTTAACGTTGTTTGCGTAAGTGAATCGTGAATGGCGCTGGACGCCATTTACGTTCACTTTGAAGCAAATGATGTCCTTGCGACGTCATTTGCCGCAATGCACATCGGGAAAGTTTCCCGACGGAGCATGCGCACTACGCTCGGCGCGGGAACGCGCCTAATTTAAATGATCCACGCCCCCTATGGGATCATTTAAATTACGCGCGCTTACGCCAGGCAGTTTTCCGGAGCGCTCACGCAAATTACGGAGCTACTGCTCCGTGAATCAAGCATAGCGCAGGAAATTTACGGAGGCGCAGCGGCAAAACGGTGCGCTGCGCCTCCGTAAAAAATAGGCAAAGCTACCTGAATCTGCCCCAAGGGCGGCTTTGCCGGGACTGGATGTGATTAGCATTGCAGCAGAGGGTTCTGGGTAATGGGACGAACGATTCTTCTAACTGGGCTCATCTCGGAAAATTATTTCATGGAGAGGATGTACAGTAATCGAATTAGAGTAGCTAAAAATATGTCCATTATAATTCCAGGGCCTTGCATGTAGCAAGGCACATTAAAACATGCATACCTCCCAACCGTCCCGGATTTCGCGGGAATGTCCCGCGATTCGAGGTAAATCTCGCGGTCCCGCGAGCAGTGCTATTGTCCCGCGATTTCGCGTCACCCCCTGCGCGATTACCGCGATTCGAGATAAATCCCGCGGTCCCGCGATTATTCCCGCGATTGACGATAAACCTCCCCCGCTGAAAAACTCTGATCCACAGAACCCCCCCGCTCTACAACTTTGATCTGTGCCCCCCCCCTGCTCAACAACTTCGATCCACGGATTTCCCCCCCCCCCCGCTCAACAACTTTGCAGATCTGCATACCCCCCCTCGCTCAACAACTTTGTTTGGGGGGTATGCTCATTCTGAAGTTGAAAAGTTGGGAGGTATGAAACATGTGCATTAACGCTACAATGCATGGTAATGCACCAGCTCTATGTATGATTTATTGGGGTGCCGTTCATTGGGAATGGCACCCCAATGCATTGTAGAGTAGGGCCCAACACACAATACACCGCACCACAATGCACAGTATACTGTGGCCCATATTCTCAAAGGAGCTACGACAGAGTTCCGAGGTGCGCTTGGTACATAGTACAGAGTTTCAGGGTGCGCTACGTGCAGAGTTCCGAGGTGCGCTTGGTACATAGTACAGAGTTTGGGGATGCGCTACATGAAGAGTTTGGGGGTGTGCTATGTACATAGTGCAGAGTTCAGGGGTGTGCTGCCTGAACCATAGGTGGTGGAACTGAGTTCCAGCTGAAAAAAAGCCCTGCTTGTGCTCTTCCTGCTAAGTAGCTTTATATTACTATAGTTCTTTAGAACTATGGTATCTTATACTGAGAAGACTGCCTGCTACTCTAGTTGCAGCAACTCCTTGGACATATTACAACAACAAAAGCCTGAAAGAGCAAGCCTGTAAAAATGTGAAAGTCTCATCAAAAATTACTGCAATAATAATTCAAAATATGTGTTCAGCGAAAAACTCACTATAATTTCCTTTTACAGTGAAAAAGCTTGACTTTTAGCATAATGCAGCTAACACCATACAGCATGGGGGAGGCTGATAGAAGCAAGAACAGCCTGCACAGAACACTCAAAATTACAAAATTAAAGACCATTTAAAGCATGGTACGTTATTACTATAATGCAGTCAGGTCGCACCCACAGCAATATTAATAAAACAACAGTGCGGTGCTCAAAAAATATATGTAATTGAACTTCAATAGTCCATAGAGTGGAAAAAAAATATATAGTAATCAAAGTCCAGAAAAAAAACAGAAGCATCAATTTCGGTGATCCCACAACCATGATGGGAATACAGTGGGGATCGAAAGTTTGGGCACCCCAGGTAAAAATGTGTATTAATGTGCAGAACGAAGCCAAGGAAAGATGGAAAAATCTCCAAAAGGCATCAAATTACAGATTAGACATTCTTATAATATGTCAAAAAAAGTTCAATTTTATTTCCATCATTTACACTTTCATAATTACAGAAAACAAAAAAAATGGCGTCTGTAAAAGTTTGGGCACCCTGTAGAGTTAATATCTTGTACTGCCCCCTTTGGCAAGTATCACAGCTTGTAAACGCTTTTTGTAGCCAGCCAAGAGCCTTTCAATTCTTGTTTGAGGTATCTTTGCCCATTCTTCCTTACAAAAGTCTTCCAGTTCTTTGAGATTTCTGGGCTGTCTGTCACGCACTGTTCTTTTAAGGTCTATCCATAGATTTTCAATTATGTTGAGGTCAGGAGATTGTGAAGGCCATGGCAAAACCTTCAGTTCAGGCCTCTTGATGTAATCCCCCGTGGATTTTGAGGTGTGTTTAGGATCATTACCCATTTGTAGAAGCCATCCTCTCTTTAACTTCAGCTTTTTCACAGATGGCATCAAGTTACCATCCAAAATTTGCTGAAATTTTATTGAATCCATTTTTCCTTCTACTCGTGAAATGTTCCCTGTGCCACTGGCTGCAATTCAACCCCAAAGCATGATTCATCCACCCCCATGCTTCACAGTTGGACAGAGGTTCTTTTCATTAACTTCTGTGCCCCTTCTTCGCCAAACGTACCTTTGCTCATTCCGGCCAAAAAGTTCTATTTTAACCTCATCGGTCCACAGAACTTGTTTCCAAAATGCATCAGGCTTGTCTATATGTTCATTTGCAAAGTTCAAACGCTGATTTTTGTGGTGAGGACGTAGAAGAGGTTTTCTTCTGATGACTCTCCTATGAAGACCATATTTGTACAAGTATCTCTTTATAGTGGAATAGTGTACCACAACTCCAGTGTCTGCCAGATCTTTCTGGAGGGATCGTGCAGTCAAACGTGGGTTTTGAATTGCTTTTCTCACAATCCTGCGAGCTGTTCTGTCTGATATTTTTCTTGGTCTTCCAGATCTTGCTTTAACTTCCACTGTTCCTGATGACTGCCATTTCTTAAAAACACTTTGCTATCTTTTTATAGCCTGCGCAAGCGCGATGGTGTGTGTATATGGCTCTACGCGTTTCGTCACATCTGACGTCATCTGGGGCACAACAGTCCACGAGAGTGAAGGGTGCCACCTGGCTTTCTTGAAGACTTCTATTTCCATTACAGTTGAGGAATCACTGAAATTGATGCTTCTGGGTTTTTTCTTGACTTTGATTACTATATATTTTTTTTCCACTCTGTGGACTATTATAGTTCAATTGCATATATTATTTGAGCACTTGAGTGTATTAAGTGTTTTGTATCAGGACACATGTCACAGGAGCTATGTATTTTTTTATCCTAGTGCAGTTTTACAACAATTTCTGCATGTACTACAATATTGTCAGATTCCTTTATTTTTTTCTCACAGTAGTATTTTATGCAGCAAGGGTTAAATGTGGTAGCAGGATACCAGTAATGGGACAGGATGGTTCAGTGCCCAGGGCACAGATGGATAACTGCACCCATTCTCCCACTCCTAATGCATTCGGCAGAATGAGTGTACCCCCTTTGCTGCGGCTAGGATAGGCTGTGTTGCCGCAGACCGACTGACCAACCAACCGGGGGGGGGGGGGGTTGTTTGGCACCCCCCGATACCCAAAAAAATCACCAGCCGACACTGGTTAGATACAAACTTTGTAAATCTACCCCTTTCTGTTCTGTTCTGTTCAAAGGCTTGTAAATTACAGATTTTCAACAAGAATATAAAAAAAAGGGCACGGAAAGCAATGGGCTGATGGGGAGAGATCTCCCCTGTCTGCATTGCGCAGACACCGCCTGGGCCGGGTGGCGGGATTAATAACTGAAGCGCCAGGTATTTGGCTTCTGTAGTGTTGTGATAGACATGCGCTGCTGCGCCCTCCCACCTTAGGGCGCACGCCGACACACAGCCCTTACTGAGGCGCACAAATCAACTGGCATCATTTGATGGGGCAAACTGGCATCATTTTATGGGACAAACTGGCTGCATTTGATGGGGCAAACTGGCTGCATTTGATGGGGCAAACTGGCATCATTTGATGGGGCAAACTGGCATCATTTTATGGGGCAAACTGGCATCATTTGATGGGGGAAACTTGCGGCATTTGATGGGGCAAACTAGCATCATATGATGGGGCAAACTGGCATAATTTTATGGGACAAACTGGCTGAATTTGATGGGGCAAACTGGCATCATTTGATGGGGAAAACTTGCGGCATTTGATGGGACAAACTGGCATCATTTGATGGGGCAAACTGGCATCATTTGATGGGGCAAACTGGCATCATTTTATGGGACAAACTGGCGGAATTTTATGGTGGAAACTGGCGACTATTGATGGGGAAAACTGGCGGCAATTTTTGATGGGCACAGTGGCTGCGTTTGATGGCACAGTGGAGGCAATTGATGGGCACAGTGGCTGCGTTTGATGGGCACAGTGACGGCAATTGATGGGCACAGTAGCTGCGTTTGATGGGCACAGTGGCTGCAATTTATGTTTTTTTTGTCAGTTTGTTTGCACCTCATAAAACATTTTTGAGTACCAGCTGCCACTGGGTCTGGGTATCCAGTGGTTTCACGTGCCCCCCGCCCAATGCTTCAATCAACAATATTGATCTATGAGTGCTTTTTATTGGAGCAATGGACAGACCCTTGCTGTATTCAACTTACAAATTGCAGGTAAAAGCACAGAATAATCAGGTATTTTAAAGCGGAACTAAAGTCTAAATAAAAATTGCGAACAAGCAGCCTTATCTGCTGTGACCAGCAGCAAAAAAGGCCAAGCCTCACAAAGAAGACCCACCCATCCACATGTGAGGAGCTCAATGAAACCCAACTGCAGGGGACCACAGAGAATTTAACATAAACAAAGCCAACTTGTTTGGTTCTTGTAATGCCTATTTCTGTAGTCAGCATGTCATTCCCTATTCTTCGGTTAACAAATGGCAAGTGTATTAAGGCCAATAACGAGTCAGGGAGCAAACAAATGGAGAGAATAATTAATTTATGACTTGCTCTTATTATATTTAGATACAAGGTTACCTTGTGTAATACTGCTCATTATGATAAGTCAAGTTGAGGTCTGCTCTGCATTATGACAGCAGTTCCTCACTGAATGTTATCGGCTCCATTATGCAAATACAGGCGTATCATTAATATACATGTTTATTCAGATGTCAAGCTGGTTATCAGTGGCCGAGTCCTTGGATAGGCTTGATTGACAGGTGGGGCTCATCCTGTCACCTGCGAGACGTAGAAAAACCAAGGGCAGACCAAATTCATGGCATTGTTTTCTAGGATGGATGTAGATATATAGGCCCGGATTCACAGAGAGCAGGCGCACATTACGCCGCCGTAGAGTAACCAATGTACGCTACGCCAACGCAGCGCAGAGAGGCAAGCAATGCATTCAGCAAGCTATTGCTCCCAATGCTGCTTCAGCGTGGCGTAGGTTTCGAGGGCGCAGGGCGGCGTAGGTGGAAGTGGGCGTGACCCATGCAAGTGAGGCGTGACCCCATGCAAATGATGGGCCGAGCCCCAGACAGAAACGTATCACGAACTGCGCATGCGCCGTGACGTGGACGCATCCCCCTGCGCCTGCTCACAACCACGTCGGAACAATTGCCTAAACTACGCCGGATCACTGCGTACGGCGTGAACGTAACCTACGCCCAGCCAGACACACGTCCAACGTAAAATACGCCGGCTTGTGTTCCCTGGTGCAGACCTGTGCATGTCTGCTGCTGGGTTACACCTCCTTTATGGGGAGTAACTTTACGCCGGACGTACAACTTACGCGCACCTCGCGTAGCCTGCGTCGGGCGCACGCAGGTTCGTGAATCGCCGTATTTTCCTCATTTGCATGTTTGAATGGCTAATCAATGGGAGCGGCACCATGCTCCCAGCCTAAATGTGCGCCCACTCTACGCCGGCGTAAGCAAGCTACGTCGGCGGGGTGTAGCCTGGTTTTAGGCGCATATCTGTTTGTGGGTCGCAAGTGTGGCGCACATTTGCACTTACGTCGGCGTAACTTGTTATACGTCGGCGTAAGTGCTTTGTGAATCTGGGCCCTAGTTTTTAAAGCCAAAACTCCAGTCATGGAGGGGAAAAAAATACACAAAGAGAGAAACTAGTAGAGGCATTTATGGGGCTTGAGCAGGAGTATGTGAATAGGCATTTATTCTGTCCAACGTTTTAATGGATTGCAGTCCATCTTTGTCAAGGCCATGACAAAGATGCACTACGATCCATTGAAATGTTGGGCACTCCTGGTCAAGAACTACGAGTGCCTCTACTGCCTTCTTGGGAAGGTTTGATTGACAGCTGGCCTCATCCTGCCACCCAAGAGAGGCAACAACCCAAGGGCAGACTGAATCAATGGCCTTGTTCTAAAAGATGGATGTAAGTATATCGTTTGTAAAGCAAGACCCCAGTCTTGGAGAAAAAAAAGAAAGAAAGAAAGAGAAATTGCTAGAGGCACTCATACGTCTTGACCAGGAGTAGAAGTCCAAACAATTAGAGTTTATTCTGTCGAACATTTTAAAGGATTGTAGTCCATCTTTGTCAAGGCCTTGATAAAGATGGATTCTGCTCCATTGAAATGTTGGACAGAAAAATCTCCTCCTGTTTGGACCCATACTCCTTGGTCAAGACCTACGAGTGCCTCTACTGCCTTCTTGGATAAGATTGATTGACAGTTGGGCTCATCCTGACACTTGAAAGAGCCAACAACCCAAGGGCAGACCAAGTACTTTGCTAGAGGATGGATGTAGGTATATAGTTTGTAAAGCAAGACCCCAGTCTTGTAGAAAAAAAAATGGGGAGAGAGAATTTACTGCAGGCACTCACTGATCCTGATCAGGGGCATTTTTCTCACAGACCACCAATGTGAGGCGCATTCTTCCTACCGACCACCAATATAAGGAGCATTTTTCCTACCGACCACCAATATAAGGAACATTCTTCCCACTGATCACCAGCGTAAGGAACATTCTTCCCACTGATCACCAATGTAAGGAACATTCTTCCCACTGATCACCAATGTAAGGAGCATTCTTCCTACTGATCACCAATGTAAGGAACATTCTTCCCACTGACCACCAATGTAAGGAGCATTCTTCCCACTGATCACCAATGTAAGGACCATTCTTCCCACTGATCACCAATGTAAGGAACATTCTTCCCACTGATCACCAATGTAAGGAGCATTCTTCTCACTGATCACCAATGTAAGGACCATTCTTCCCACTGATCACCAATGTAAGGGGCATTCTTCCCACTGATCACCAATGTAAGAGACATTCTTCCCACTCATCACCAATGTAAGGGACATTCTTCTCACTGATCACCAATGTAAGGACCATTCTTCCCACTGATCACCAATGTAAGGGACATTCTTCCCACTGATCACCCATGTAAGGGACATTCTTCCCACTGATCACCAATGTAAGGGACATTCTTCCCACTGATCACCAATGTAAGGAGCATTCTTCCCACTGATCACCAATGTAAGGGACATTCTTCTCACTGATCACCAATGTAAGGACCATTCTTCCCACTGATCACCAATGTAAGGGACATTCTTCCCACTGATCACCCATGTAAGGGACATTCTTCCCACTGATCACCAATGTAAGGGACATTCTTCCCACTGATCACCAATGTAAGGAGCATTCTTCCCACTGATCACCAATGTAAGGAACATTCTTCCCACTGATCACCAATGTAAGGGACATTCTTCTCACTGATCACCAATGTAAGGGACATTCTTCTCACTGCCCACTAATGTAAAGAGCATTCCTGTCACTGTCTGCCACACTAATTTACTGGGAGCTGTAGATATAGCAATTATATGGGCAGAGGGTCCTTGGGACCTGAATTTTTTTCAAGGCTTCTTCCATGTTAAAAATGCATGACAAAGGCTTCTGTAGACACTATCGACTCTCCAGAATTTATACTAAGGTGAGTACATTCACATGAAGAAGAGGTGGTGAAATCACCAATGTAAGGGGCATTCTCCCTACTGAACACCAAAGTAAATAGCATTTCTTGCACTCACTGACTACTAATAGACTCACTGACTACTAAAAGAGGCATTCTTCTTGATGACCACCAGAGTAATGGGGTCTGTTTTTCATTGACTACCATTACAAGGAGTACTTTTTCACAGACCACCTGTGTAAGGAGCATTCTTCCCACAGACCGCCAATGTAAGGAGCATTCTTCCCACAGACCGCCAATGTAAGGAGCATTCTTCCCACAGACCACCTGTGTAAGGAGCATTCTTCCCACAGACCGCCAATGTAAGGAGCATTCTTCTCACCTGCTGACCACCAATATAAGAAGCATTTTTCTCACTGACCATCAATGTAATGGGCATTCTTCTCACTGACCACCAATGTAAGGGGCATTCTTCTCACGGACCATCAATGTAAGGAACATTCTTCTCACTGACCACCAATGTAAGGAACATTCTTCTCACTGATCACCAATGTAAGGAGCATTCTTCTCACTGACCACCAATGTAAGGGGCATTCTTCTCACGGACCATCAATGTAAGGAACATTCTTCTCACTGACCACCAATGTAAGGAACATTCTTCTCACTGACCATCAATGTAAGGGGTATTCTTCCCAATGACCATCAATGTAAGGAGAACTCTTCTCACTGACCATTAATGTAAGGGGAGTTCTTCTCAATGACTACCAGAGTAATGGGGCCCCATCTTCCACTGAACAACATTATAAGAAGCATTTTTCTCATTGGGGCCATTCTCCCAAAGGGGCCATTTTCCCAATAACCAGCAATGTAAAAGGGTCCCACTGTCCACCAATCTAAGTGAACCTATCTCTACTGAAAATGTATGTAAGGGAGCAATTTTAACAATGTCAGGGGGCATGACTCAACTGACCAACTACCAATAGTGGGGAACACTACAGTTCCCACTGTCTACATTTCTTCTCTGGCAATGGTTATGTTCCCCCTTATTTTTCCTCCTTGGATTGGTTGCCTCCTCATCCTTTTTGTCACTTCGGTCAGATGGTTTATACCATCCCTCCACTGTGTTTATGGGTGCCACCCTACTCCCCTTATTATTCTACACCCTGATGGTTATACATCATATATACAATTATTTTTTATTCCATAAGATCTCCACCCAACCACGACACAAAGACCTTTCACCTAGGACATGTTTGGGGAACTAGGCACTTGTCCCTGGCCTCTCCTGGGTTCCCCTCCTCAGCTCCTGGGCGAGACTTCTTTGGCCGATTTTTGGAATATGGTTTCACACGGTCTACCATATTGGTTCATAAGTGAGTACTGAGTAGGCATGCGCAGTCATCACTCTTTTTCATCCCTATCCTCTCCATATAGGTAGTCACATTGTATTATTGGTTTATTTTATTTCCTTCTTTTTTAGAATCTGATGCATCGTGCTCCTGACGAGTGGGTATAAGCCCACAAAACGCGTCAAGATTACTCCTGATGAATCTATTATATTCCAATAATTTTAGATGGTTTTACCATGTTGTTAGACTCCATTTTGTGACCTCCTTTATCCACTACATGGGGGAGTATGTATGCAAAAAATCGCTTGTACCATGCGCTGTATTGCTATATATTGTCATCAGCATAATGAAATTCTTCCGCTTAATGCAAATTATATTGCTTTATGAAATGTTAAACATTGGTGTATTAATAAATATTCTTTATCTATACCCATATGACTATGTTTTGGTTCCACCACATACACCTCGTATAAAGTCAACCTTCCCCCCTTTACAATGATTACGTTTCAGCCCTGGGTATCAAATATGCCAGGTATTGCATATAAAGGAACTGGGGAAAAGGAATGCTATAAACCAGTGGTCTCAAAGTACCGGCCCGCGGGCCATTTGCGGCCCGCGGACCAGTTATAAATGGCCCCCAGGCAGGGTGGAAGTGAGGGGAGCAAAAAAAAAAAAAAAAATTTTTTTTTTTTTTGAGCTGGAGCCATCTGGTGGTGAGCCGTTGGTATTACAAGTTATTACCACCAGATGTGAGCTGGCGCCATCTGGTGGTGGCCGTTGGTATTACAAGTTAAGTATTACAAGTTAAACAGCAATTCTAATGTAATTTTTCACTGCCATATTCTTCCCTCTAAAGAAAACCCCCAAACATTATATATATTTTTTATCCTAACACCCTAGAGAATAAAATAGCGATCGTTGCAATACTTTCTGTTACGCCGTATTTGCGCAGCGGTCTTACAAGCGCACTTTTTTGGGAAAAAATTACACTTTTTTTTAATTAAAAAAATAAGACCACAGTAAAGTTATCCCCATTTTTTTTAATATTATGAAAGATAATGTTACGCCGAGTAAATTCATACCCAACATGTCACGCTTCAAAATTGTGTCCGCTTGTGGAATGCCGCCAAACTTTTACCCTTTAAAATCTTCATAGGCGACGTTTAAAAAAATCTACAGGTTGCATGTTTTAAGTTACAGAGGAGCTAGAATTATTGCTCTCACTCTACCAATCGCGGCGATACCTCACATGTGTGGTTTGAACACCGTTTACATATGCGGGCGCTGCTCACGTATGTGTTCGCTTCTGCGCGCAAGCTCGTCGGGACGGGGTGCGTTTTCTGGCTCCTAACTTTTTTAGCTGGCTCCTAGATTCCAAGCAAATTTGTCAAACCCTGACTTACACCAGTGCTGGTGGTAATAATGCGCTCGCTGACACCAGTGCTGGTGGTATTAATGCGCTCGCTGACACCAGTGCTGGGGGTTAATAATGTGTTCGCTGGCACCAGTACTGTTGTTTTTTAAGTTTGAAAGTTTGCATGCGGCCCCTCATGGCATATGAAAACTTGTCTTGTGGCCCTCAGGTAATTTGAGTTTGAGACCCCTGCTATAAACAAATTGGGACTTTAAATGGAGTGCACAGTTTGGGGAAACAGCCATCAATATAATTGTAGATATAAATATTTTAATTAGGTATAGGTAAACAGTAATTACATTCAATTAATAATGATTGGTAATATTATAGACCATAAATATATATAAAAAAACAATATTTGATGATGCTTGTAAAATTCCCATAAATAAAACTCATCAACACATACATATAAAGGCCCGGATTCACATACATTGGCGCATATTTATGCTGGCGTAGCGTATCCAATATACGCTACGCCGACGTAGCGCAGAGAGGCAAGCACCGAATTCACAAAGCACTTGCCTCCCAAACTGCGCTGGGTTTCCTCGGCGTAAGCCGGCGTAGGTGAAAGTGGGCGTGAGCCATGCTAATGAGGCCTGACCCCATGCAAATGATGGGCCGAGCACCATAAAGATACGAATAACGAACGGTGCATGCGCCGTCCCGTGGACGCATCCCAGTGCGCATGCTCAGAATCACATCGGAACTACTCCCTAAGATTCGACGGATCACTGCCTACAACGTGAACGTAACCTACGCCCAGCCCTATTCACGTACTACGTAAACTACGTAAAATGTGACGGCTGTGTTCCCTGGTCCATACCTTAGCATGAGTTGCGCCTCATATATGGGGAATAACTTTACGCCGGACGTAGGACTTACGCAAACCGCGTATATTATGCGCCGGGCGCAAGTACGTTCGCGAATTGGCGTATCTCCCTCGTTTGCATATGTGCATCGAAAATCAATGGGAGCGTCAAATGCGTCCAGCGTAAATTTGAGCCCATGATACGCCGGCGTAGGAAAGTTACGTCGGTCGGATGAAGCCTATTTTCAGGCGTATCTAGTTTTGTGGACACGGCGCACAGATACAACGGCGCATATTTGCACTTACGCGGCGTATCTCGAAATACGTTGGCGTAAGTGCTTTGTGAATCCGGGCCATAGTATTGAAGTACAGATATCACATAGACACGGCTACACATTTGGAAAAAGCCTCCAACCTCCCTGAGCCGCAAGGTATAGTTCGAAAGAGATCCTAGGGTGATAGCATCTCAGTCTAGGTGCCACAGAATTAAATTAGATGTCACATAAAGTTATCAAGGACAAGTAGATGCAGCCACGGCTTAACATTAGCTCTACGCATTTCATGGTTTTGGTGTTACCACTCGTCAGGAGCAGGCGCGTGATGCATATCTAAAATAGAATACAAAAATATAAAAAAGTAAGGGTCCATAATTAATTAACACATGGTGGGAGAATTACTATATATCAAATAAGATGAAAACCGATCCTATAGTAAACTTACAGACATGTCCTTATACACAGCACGCCTGTCTGTAAGTTTACTATAGGATCGGTTTTCATCTTATTTGATATATAGTAATTCTCCCGCCATGTGTTAATTAACCACTTAACCCTCGGACCATATTGCTGCCCAAAGACCAGAGCACTTTTTGAGATTCGGCACTGCGTCGCTTTAACTGACAATTGCGCGGTCGTGCGACGTGGCTCCCAAACAAAATTGGCATCCTTTTTTTCCCACAAATAGAGCTTTCTTTTGGTGGTATTTGATCACCTCTGCAGTTTTTAGTTTTTGCGCTATAAACAAAAATAGAGCGACAATTTAAAAAAAAAATGAATATTTTTTACTTTTTGCTGTAATATATATCCCCCAAAAATATATAAAAAAACATTTTTTTTCCTCAGTTTAGGCCGATACGTATTCTTCTACATATTTTTCGTAAAAAAATATCACAATAAGCGTTTATTGATTGGTTTGCGCAAAAGTAATAGCGTTTACAAAATAGGGGGTAGTTTTATGGCATTTTTATTAATATTTTTTTTTTTACTAGTAATGGCGGGGATCAGCGATTTTTTTCGGTACTGCGACATTATGGCGGACACTTTGGACACTTTTGACAAATTTTTGGGACCATTGGCATTTTTATAGCGATCAGTGCTATAAAAATGCATTGGATTACTATAATGACACTGGCAGTGAAGGGGTTAACACTAGGGGACGGGGAAGGGGTTAAGTATGTCCCTGGGTGTGTTCTTACTGTGGGGGGGGGTGGCCTCACTAGGGGAAATCACTGATCTTCTGTTCATACATTGTATGAACAGAAGATCAGCATTTCCCCCCCCCCCTGACAGGCCTGGGAGCTGTGTGTTTACTCACACAGCTCCCGGTCCCCGCTCTGTAACGAGCGATCGCGTGTGCCCGGCGGCGATCCCGCCCGCCGGGAACGCGCATGGGTGTCGGGGGCGAGCGCGGGGCGAGAGAGCCTGCGAGAGAGCCGACGTAGAGCTACGAGCTCTCGCGCAGGGGAGCCGACCTGCCGCCGTAAAACGACGGCGGCTGGTCGGCAAGTAGTTAATTATGGACCCTTACTTTTTTATATTTTTGTATTCTATCTTAGATATGCATCACGCGCCTGCTCCTGACGAGTGGTAACACCAAAACCACGAAACGCGTAGAGCTTATGTTAAGCCGTGGCTGCATCTACTTGTCCTTGATAGGCCTCGTACACACGACCGAACACGTCTGCTGAAACTGGTCCGCGGACCAGTTTCCGCGGACATGTTCGGTCGTGTGTAGGGCCGACCGGACAATTTTCCGGCCTAGTGGACAGGTTTCCAGCGGACAAATGTTTCTTAGAATGTCCGCTGGCCCGAGAACCCGCGCATGGCGTCAAAGTGTTTCGACGCATGCGTGGAAGCATTGAACTTCCGGGTTCGCGCATGTCGCCGCGTCATCGTCGCCGCCACGTCACCGCGTCGTCACCACGTATTCTGTCCGCGGGGATTTTGGTTTGATGGTGTGTACAACCATCAGACCAAAATCTGCTAGCAGACATGTCCGATGAAAACGGTCCGCGGACCGTTTTCATCGGACATGTCTGATCATGTGTACAAGGCCATAAAGTGCATCAGCGCTGAAAGCTGAAAATTGGTCTGGGCAGGAGGGGGGTTTAAGTGCCCAGTAAGCAAGTGGTTAAATAACCCAGTTACTTTCACCTATGTTACCTGTTCCCGTACTTCACGTTAATAAGTAGCTACAAAATATATTTCCCGCTGTGTCCGTTCTTTATTTATAATAGATTGAATACATTCTTATTCGGCCCTCTTCCTACAGCCGCCCACCCAGGGCGCCGTCGGTGTCTCCATACGGGCTGGCGCCTCTCCTCTCTTTCTCTCTCTAACTCAAAGCGTCAGGTAGGTCATTTTTTATTTATTTTTTTCCGCCCCCTCGCTGAGATGAAATCCGCGTTGGCCCTTTGATGCTCTGAACAATTGCTCGCCATCACTCCGTAATTAAAAGCGTTCTTTGCAACGAGCTTCCAACACACAGCGAGCCCTCTTTACAGCGGGAACAAACTCCATCTGTTTCAAGACTGCGGCAGCGCGTAAGATGGTTTTCGACGCTTCGCACGCCGTGGCCGATGAAGCTATTTATAGAAGCAGGGTGCCGGAGAGCCATTGTGGACGATGCCGAAAAAGCCCCGTCTAGGTAGACCGCTGCTCTTGCCTCGGCTCTTTCAATGGGGTTTTTTTTTTTGTGTGTATCGAACTGGGAACATCAATGTTGCCGTCATGCCGGGAGAAGTGACTAAGATGCCTGACGTTTCTATGGAGAAGGACAAAGGTCCGCGTTTCACAAAATAATGAAGATAATGAGATTTCTGAAGCCACTTCTCGTAAACAAGAAGCACTTGTTACAACAATGTCTTTAACTCTTAGAACCCCGAATGTTTTTTTATAGACTTCCCTGTGATGGGAAAATAAGGACTTTTCTAGCGGTATATATTGAAAGCTTAAAGCGGTATTAACCACTTGATCACTGGGCACGTAAACCCCCTTAATAACCAGACCAATTTTCAGCTTTCGATGCTCTCACAATTTGAATGACAATTACTCAGTCATACAACACTGTACCCAAATGAAATTTTCGTCCTTTTTTTTACACAAATAGAGCTTTCCTTTGGTGGTATTTAATCACCGTTGGGTTTTTTATTTTTTGCGCTATAAGAGAAAAAAGACTGAAAATTCTGTAAAAATAAATAAATTTTTCTTTGTTTCTGTTATAAAATTTAGCAAATGTAGTATTTTTTCTTTATTCTTTTGCATAAATGTGAAAGATGAAGTTACGCCGAGTAAATAGATACCCAACATGTCACCCTTCAAAATTGCACACGCTCGTAGAATGGCGCCAAACTTCGCTACTTTAAAATCCCCATAGGCGACGTTGCAGGGTAGTGTGGGGTATTGCAGAGTAGTGTGGGGTATTGCAGAGTAGTGTGGGGTATTGCAGAGTAGTGTGGGGTATTGCAGGGTATTGTGGGGTATTGCAGAGTATTGTAAGGTATTTCAGAGTAGTGTGGGGTATTGCAGAGTAGTGTGGGGTATTGCAGAGTATTGTGGGGTATTGCAGAGTATTGTGGGGTATTGCAGAGTATTGTGGGGTATTGCAGAGTATTGCACAGTTGGTTATGTTGCAGAGTATTGTTATGGGGCAGGGATGGCTGAGCAGGGATGGATGGCTGGCTGGATCTGTGACTGCATGTGTCACAGATCCAGCCCACAGCACTCGTGCTGCATCTGCTCTCCCCCCCCCCCCTCTCCTCTCACACTGTACCGTTCGGTACAGAGAGGGGAGGGAGGAACCGGCGTCATCACATGATGCCGGTTTGTTTACAAGTGATTGCTCCTTCATTGGACGGAGCGATCACGTGGCAAACCGCCGCTATCAGCGGCGATTTACCGTGATCCGTGATGCGCCGGGTCACAGACATTCCAGTGTGCGCGCCCCAGATCGCGATTCTGGGAGGACGTCCATGGACGACCTCCCAGAGTTAAGCAACCGCCTTGTAGACGTATATCGTCTATAGGGTGGTTGTTAACTGGTTAAACACAAATGTAATATAATGCAAATGCAGCTTACCTATCATTAGATGTGGTGGCTGCATTAGTTGTTCTTTTTTCTAGGCTTTTCCCCTTCTGTTTTCACCTGGTGATCTGGCCAGTAGCCCACCTCCTGTATTAGAGCGCCTCCATTCTGGACAGTCCATTAGGGGCACCCAAGCGCTGCCCCCTCTCTCCTCGCCACTCCCTATATTGCAATGGATAGATTCATGCATAGCATGAATCTATCCATGGCCGCCGCAGCCACTCCCTCTTCATGCATCCGGCCCCTTTCAGGACGTGGGGGGCACATGAATTACAGCGGCCAGGTTTTTTTTAAGCACCTGATTAGAGCCATAGGCTCCGATAGGCTTCGAAATAGGGTGGGCCCAGGTTGCAGAGGATGCGGCCGGAACCCACCCAGGTGTGTTGCAACAGTGATTATTCGCTGTTGCAACAGTGATCCTCCTCCAATCGGGAAGTGGATCTGATACCCGTCACCCGATTGGCTGAAAGGACAGGCAATCCTATTGGACGCCTAGGAGGAGGGGAGGAGACGCACAGCGGAAGCAAGGAGGAGAAGAGCTGCTGCCTGGATGCCCGATCCCCTCTGATGCCTGGATCCCCGGTCCCCTCTGATGCCTGGTTGCCTGGTCCTCCCGGATGCCTGGATGCCAAGTCCCCGCTGATGCCTGGATGCCCGGGCCCCTCTGATGCCTGGATGCCAGGTCCCTTTCCTATGCCTGGATGCCAGGTCCCCTCCAATGCCTGGATGCCAGGTCCCCTCCAATGCCTGGATGCCAGGTCCCCTCCGATGCCTGGATGCCAGGTCCCCGCTGATGCCTGGATGCCCGGTCCCCTCCGATGCCTGGATGCCAGGTCCCTTGCCTATGCCTGGATGCCAGGTCCCCTCCAATGCCTGGATGCCAGGTCCCCTCCAATGCCTGGATGCCAGGTCCCCTCCAAAGCCTGGATGCCAGGTCCCCGGCTGATGCCTGGATGCCAGGTCCCCTCCGATGCCTGGATGGCCGATTCCCACTGATGCTTGAATGCCGGTCCCCAGCGATGCCTGGATGCCCGATCCACGCTGCTGCTCCTTGGATGCCGGCCGCCTATATGGGGTAAGTCCTGGTGGACCGACCAGCAGACAGCGGGCATAACTAGTTAAGTTTAGCCTGGAATTTTACATTAACCCCTTGGCGCTGGCCAAAACGCAAATATTCGGCCTCTCAGCGCCTGGTCCTTAGCGCAGAGGGGGGCGCATATTTGTGTGAATTGCCCGAAATACACCTGTGCCAAGAGTGTTATACCGTCACCTAACGGAAAGCTCCCGGTAGTACCAGTTTATGCAACTTTATCCATTCCTATCTTGGTGTTTATCTATCTACTGAATACACATGTCAGTGTCTTAACTATTGGATCATATACATTGTGCCTGTATCAAAGTTCTCCTGAAGAAGCCATGTAAACGGCGAAACATGTAGAGACTAATCAGCTTTTTCACCTTTGTTTCTATATTAATGATCCATTTTTTTGAACGTCATCTTATGTATTCATTCTAGATCAATTTTTATTTATTAAATTCATATTTTTATAAATTTTGGTTTTTCTTGCGCCTTAAAAGTCCCACAAACTTTGGGCCAGATTCTCGTAGAATTACGTTACTCCACGGCGGCGTAATGTATCCCATTTACATTACACCGCCGCAGGTTTACAGCGTAAGTGCCTGATTCTCAAAATTCTTACCTGTAAACTTGCGGCGGTGTAACGTAAATGCGCTCGGCGCAAGCCCGCCCAATTCAAATGGGGCGGGCACCATTTAAATTAGGCGTGTTCCCGCGCCGAACGTACTGTGCATGCTCCGTCGGGTAAATTACCCGACGTGCATTGCGCTAAATGACGTCGCACGGACGTCATTTGTTTCGACGTTAGCGTAAATGGCGTCCAGCGCCATTCACGGACGACTTACGCAAACGATGTGGTTTTTTAAATTTCGACGCGGGAACGATGGCCATACTTAACATGGCTTAGAACAACTAGGGCTCAGCCCTAATTTTACGCGGCGTAACTAGACGGAAACGACGTAAAGTTAGATCGACGGGCAGCGCGGACGTTCGGGATTCGCCGTAACTAGTCATTTGCATATTCTACGCCGACCGCAATGGCCTCGCCACCTAGCGGCCGGCCTAGAATTGCATCCTTAAGATCCGACAGTGTAATTCAATTACACCTGTCGGATCTTAGGGCTAGCTATGCGTAACTGATTCTCTGAATCTGCCGCATAGTTAGGACGGCCGTAACACAGAGATACGACGGCGTATCAGGAGATAGGCCGTCGTATCTCTTTTGTGAATCTGGCCCTTTGTTCCCATATCTTCTTCATTGACGGTTTGGCGCTTTTGACGTATGACCATGTTGGGTGTTGAGCTTTAATCCATGTCTGGCTATATATAGGTCCTTTATATTGTGTAGATAAAGTACATGCCATGATCAATACATCCAGTATATAGTGTATATAGTGTACAGATCTGTGACTTTAGGAGGACCTCCGCACCCATCCTAAGTGAGATGATGAGCTGAGATCCTCTTACAAGGAGCACTCGGAATCTCGGTCAGGTTACACAGAGAACCACACAGGGTCACATTCCTCCTCACTTACTATATGTGACCTTTCCCAGACACTTTCCCATCCCTCTATAGATAGAAAGTGAAGACCAAGCAACCATTGATTAATAGGTAAGAGGAGGGGGGAGGGGGGCATAGACTGGAATGTCATCACTTCCTCACTTGTCATCCAGGGAGGGGACTAATGGATGGATAGATTGGTCTACATCATAGAAATTTATTGGGATTGGGGGGGGGGGGGGGTCATATAGATCTATGGTACAGAGTAATAGAAGAAAAAAAGAACCTCAGCCAACATAGGAAAATAAACATTGAAGACGCTACAAAATCCTTATTTATTCGGAAATGTTACTGATTGTTATGCCGAGAAGGACGTGTAATAATATCCCCTGGTGCCTGAAACATGACACTACCAGAGCAGCAGATATAACGCTTTAAACCTATCACTTACATTTCCCATACCACTCTACTGGGGATAAATAGTGGGAGAGGCATGTAAACACAGAAAGACAGATAGATAGATAGATAGATAGATAGATAGATAGATAGATAGATAGATAGATAGATAGATAGATAGATAGATAGATAGATAGATAGAGATAGATAGATAGATAGATAGATAGATAGATAGATAGATAGATAGATAGATAGATAGATAGACAGATAGATAGATAGATAGATAGATAGATATTACATTTCCAGTGGCGGTGCGTCTATAGAGGGTGCCGGAGCGCCGCCCCCTCTGGCTCTCGCATCGCCACTGTACATAACATAGATTCATGCATTGCATGAATCTATGTTATTGTTGCCACTGCCGCCGATTATTCAGATGGCCGGATGGTGAGCGCCCCCCACTGCATTCCAGCCCCCCCCCAGTCAACTCCAGACCCCCAGAGCACTCCAGCCCCTCCCAGTGCTCATCAGCCCCCCCCAGTGCTCTCCAGCCCCCCAGAGATCTCCAGCCCCCGCCCCCCCAGTGCTCTCCAGGCCCCCTTGTGCTCTCAGCAACCGCCTGTGCTCTCAGCCCCCCCCCCTGTGCTCTCAGGCTTCCCAGTGCTCTTAGGCCCCCCAGTTGTCTCCATCCCCCTCCCTGTGCTCTCAGGCCCCCCCCAGTGCTCATCAGCCCCCCTATACTCTTCCCCCAGTGCTCTCCAGCCCCCCCCGCAGTGCTCTCAGGTCCCCCTGTGCTCATTAACCCCTGTACTCTCCAGCCCCCCTAATGCTCTCCAGCCCCTCCCAGTGCTCTCAGGCCCCCCTGTGCTCATCAGCCCCCCTTTACTCTCTGGCCCCCCAGTGCTCTCCAACCCCTCCCAGTGCTCTCAGGCCCCCCTGTGTTCATCAGCCCCCCTTTACTCTCTGGCCCCCCAGTGCTCTCCAACCCCTCCCTGTGCTCTCAGGCCCCCCTATGCTCTCCAACCACCCCTGTGCTCTCTGCCCCCAGTGCTTTCAAGCCCCCCATGCTCTCCACCCCCCTGTGCTCTTCACCTCCCTGTGCTTTACTCTCTGGTGTAGTGTCACAGTTTGCTGCCTATCGTAGAATGCTGCGGAAGTCACGTGGCGGCCAACTGCGCATGCGCGATGCGTTCCAAACGCAAGTGCGATGCGTTCCAATGGATTTTCGACAGTACACACCAGCGAACCCGGCATTCAGGGCGACGTGGATTTAGAGGAAAGTGGCCAGTCGGCCTCACGTCCTCACGTCCTCGCTTCGCTCGGACGGCTCGCTTGGCCTCCTGGCTCTTTTTTTAACATCCTCCAATCCACGGGGATGTTAAGGAAAGAGCCTGGATGCCGACCGAGGTTTCACTGGTGTGCACTGTCGTGAATCGATTGGAACGCATCGCATTTGCGTTTGGAACGCATCGCGCATGCGCAGTTGGCTGCCACGTGACTTCCGGAGCATTCTAGGATAGGCAGCAAACTGTGACAATACACCGGTCCCCCAGTGCTCTCCAGCCCCTCCCTATGCTCTCTGGCCAGCCCTGTGCTCTCCACCCTCCCCAGTGCTCGCCACCTCCCTGTGCTGTTCGCCTTCCATGTTCTCTGCCCCTGCTTGTGCTAGCCCCCCCCACACCAGTGTTCTCCAGCCCCTCTGTGCTCTCCCCCCCCCCCCCACTGTGCTATTTGCCTCCTTTGTTCTCTGCCCTTGCTTGTGCTCTCTGGCCCCCCCTAGTGCACTCCACCCCCCTGCTCTACACCCCCTGTGGTCTCTGGCCCTCTTAGTGCTCTCCACACTTCCCCGTGTTCTCACATGGAAAGATATAATAAAATAGTTACAAAACTCACTTTTATGAGATACTGTATATACTATACACTATAATTTACATATCCAGTTATATGCAGATATATAGCACGCCGTTCCCTGTGTCTGCGGAATGCCGGTCCCCCATCCCTGATCTATGTGTGTTTTTATTAGGATGCAGAATCTATCCGGCACTTAGACAGACAAATTTACGGCGTCGTCATTTAGAAAGTGAATTGACTGCTGGTATTGGAGGTAATTCACTCCCTGCGCCGCAGTACGCTCGCTGGGTAAACCGCCACATGGCTGCTGACCAGACAAAAATTAAACGCGCAGTGTACCCGGCATCCACCACCGGAGCAAAAAGAGGGACGATGGGACCGGATAGGAGAATGACTAGTAGACTGCAGCCGATCGGGACAATACATGAAGACAAAGGTTGCCGTCATGCCGCCAACATGTGTTTTTTTTTCTGCAGTTCACAGCTCAGGCAGAATGTGTGGGCAATATAAAAGTCATGACTTGCAGTTGGCGGGTTGCATTGTGTAAAATGCAGCGTGCTGCCAGCTACAAATGTCTGGGGCCTCCGCAGGAAAGAATTACAAGGCAATGACTGGAAAAAATGCAGAAGTACATATAGATTAGGAATGAGCTTAGTGTTCGGTCCGAATGTACATACCCCCATACTCATTTACATAGGGGGGTCTTAAAATTGATGGGGATTTCAAGATTCTAATAAGCCCCCCAGACCCCCAAAACCCCCGGGCCAGGGTTGTGGGAAAGAGGCCATTGACCTCATCAACATGCGGACAAGCTGCTTTGCCAGGAATGGTCCCACCAGCAAGACACCCCCTCTCTGTATGCTAAGGTCATGTGGTCTGGTATGGTGCAGAAGGGGGCAGCCTATATTTTTTTCATTACATTTACCGTATTTATCGCGGTATAACGCGCTCCCGCTTATACCGCGCACCCCTAAAGTCACCCCCAATCCTGTGGAAAAAAAGTTATTTTTGTACTTACAGTTTTGGTGTCTTGCGCGGCGGCCTCGTCGGGTCCGGCGTCCTTCTGCGGCTTCGGGTGTCCTGCGGCGGGTCCGGTGTCCTCTTCGGTGGGTCTGGCGTCCTTCTGCGGCGTCCTCGCGTCCTCCCCGCTCGTTTCCCGCGCCGAGTTTGAATACTGCGCCGACATATACAGAGCGCAGTACACTCGTGTATTGTCGGCAATGCTCAGCTACCCGCGCTGACGTCCTGTACGTCCAGGACGTGAGCGCGGAAAGAGCCGAGACTGCCCGACTATACCCGAGTGCACTGCGCTCGGTATATGTCGGCGCAGTATTCAAAACTCGGCGCGGGAAAGCGGGTATCGGCGTATACCGCGCACCCACGATTTTGCCCTGATTTTCAGGGCAAAAAAGTGCGCGGTATACGCCGATAAATACGGTACCTATTTTACATAGTAGGTGAGGCTGAACAAAGACACAAGTCCATCAAGTCCAACCTATGTGTGTGATTATATGTCAGCATTACATTGTATATCCCTGCATGTTGTGGTCGTTCAGATGTTTATCGTTTTTTGCAACTATCAATGCCCCCTGCTAAGACCACCGCCTGTGGAAGGGAATTCCACATCCTGGCCGCTCTTACAGTAGAGAACCCTCTACGTAGTTTATGATTAAACCTCTTTTCTTCAAATTTTTCTAGTTTTAATGAGTGGCCACGTGTCTTGTTACACTCCCTTCCACGAAAAAGTTTTATCCCTATTGTGGGGTCACCAGTACGGTATTTGTAAATTGAAAGCATATCCCCTCTCAAGCGTCTCTTCTCCAGAGAGAATAAGTTCAGTGCTCGCAACCTTTCCTCATAACTAATATCCTCCAGACCCTTTATTAGCTTTGTTTCCCTTCTTTGTACTCGCTCCATTTCCAGTGCATCCTTCCTGAGGACTGGTGCCCACAACTCGACAGCATACTCCAGGTGCGGCCGGACCAGAGTCTTGTAGAGCAGGAAAATTATCGTTTTATCTCTGTTTTTTATCTGAGTTAATCCCCTTTTTAACCACTTAGGACCCGGACCTTTAGGCAGCTAATGGACCCGGCCAGGTTTTGCGATTCGGCACTGCGTCTCTTTAACAGACAATTGCTCGGTCGTGCGATGTGGCTTCCAAACAAAATTGGTGTCCTTTTTTCCCCACAAATAGAGCTTTCTTTTGGTGGTATTTGATCACCTCTGCAGTTTTTATTTTTTGCGCTATAAACAAAAATAGAGCGACAATTTTGAAAAAAAAAAGCAATATTTTTTACTTTTTGCTATAATAAATATCCCCCAAAAATATATAAAAAACGTTTTATTTCCTCAGTTTAGGCCGATACGTATTCTTCTACCTATTTTTGATAAAAAAAATCGCAATAAGCGTTCATCGGTTGGTTTGCACAAAATTTATAGCGTTTACAAAATAGGGGATAGTTTTATTGCACTTTTATAAAAAAAAATTTTTTTTACTACTAATGGCGGCGATCAGCGATTTTTATTGTGACTGCGACATTATGGCGGACACATCGGACAATTTTGACACATTTTTGGGACCATTGTCATTTTCACAGCAAAAAATGCATTTAAAATGCATTGTTTATTGTGAAAATGACAGTTGCAGTTTGGGAGTTAACCACAGGGGGCGCTGAAGGGGTTATGTATGACCTAATATGTGTTTCTAACTATAGGGGGGGTGTCTGTAGGTGTGACATCATCGATTGTGTATCCCTATAAAAGGGAACACACGATCGATGACGGAGCCACAGTGAAAAACGGGGAAGCTGTGTTTACACACAGCTCTCCCCGTTCTTCAGCTCCGGGGACCGATCGCGGGACTCCAGCGGCGATCGGGTCCGCGAGTCCCGCGGTCACGGAGCTACCCGCGACCCACGGCTGGGCATTATACAATCACGTACAGGTACATGATTGTGCCCAGCCGTGCCATTCTGCCGACGTATATCGGCGTTAGGCGGTCCTTAAGTGGTTAATGCATACCAATATTCTGTTTGCTTTGTTAGCAGCAGCTTGGCATTGCATGCCATTGCTGAGCCTATCATCTACTAGGACCCCCAAGTCCTTTTCCATCCTAGATTCCCCCAGAGGTTCTCCCCAAGGTGAGTAGATTGCATTCATATTTTTGCCCTCTAATTATTTTTTTTATTTGATAGATTCAGCTTCTATTCATTTCAATGGAGTTCAGGTTTGGCGTCCAAACTTATTTTAAGTTCGCCGAACCCCTGCCGAGCCAAACCCAGGGCAGGTTGGCTCATCACTAATGATATAAAAAAGCATACGGCAAGACAGAGCCATCAAAGTGGGCCCTGAATGCAAAGTCCATTTTCTATAGGATCATACCTACCAACTATGGTCCTGGATCCTAAGACATTTAGCCAGATTCAGGCAGGGCGGCGCCTCTTTAAGGCGGCGTAGCGTATCGTATTTACGCTGCGCCGCCTTAAGTCAGAGAGGCAAGTACTGTATTCACAAAGCACTTGCCTCCTAACTTACGGCGGCGTAGCGTAAATGGGGCCGGCGTAAGCGTGCCTAATTCAAATGAGGATGGGGGGGCATGTTTTATGGAAATGACCCAACGTGATTGACGTTTTTTACGAACGGCGCCGTCCGTGTACATATCCCAGTGTGCATTGCTCCAAAGTACGCCGCAAGGACGTATTGGTTTCGACGTGAACGTAAATTACGTCCAGCCCCATTCACGGACGACTTACGCAAACGACGTAAAATTTTAAAATTTCGACGCGGGAACGACGGCCATACTTAACATTGACTAGGCCAGCTATTCGTTGGAATAACTTTACGCCGGAAAACGCCTTACGTAAACGGCGTATCTTTACTGCGACGGCGCACGTACGTTCGTGAATCGGCGTATCTAGTCATTTACATATTCTACGCCGAACTCAACAGAAGCGCCACCTAGCGGCCAGCGGAAAAATTGCACCCTAAGTTACGACGGCGCAGGCTGTCGTATCTTAGGTAGGTTTAAGTGTATCTCAGTTTGAGCATACACTTAAACTTACGACGGCTTAGATTCCGAGTTACGTCCGCGTATCTACTGATACGCCGGCGTAACTTTTTGTGAATCAGTTTGAGTACTCTCTGATCTCTGTAAGAGGTAATAAATACCCCCTGGGAAAAAAATAAAAATACCTGGAAGTTTTACATTGACACACAATTCAGCAAGCATGCTCTTAACTCGAAAATACATGCGATGACAGGTGCACTTTGGGTTTAAGCAATGTCTTATGAATCCCAGAAATGCAGTGAAAGGGAAACCCTACACCTTTCTCTCCTGAAATAGTCCGTCTCCCCATCATCAGACGATAGCGATCTGTGTGTAAGGGATCAGAGCGCGAGCTGTCCGGGGGGACGCGCTCAAATTAGACTTCACCATTTTAAGACAAGTGGTTCAGGGAAGACACGGCTCTGGAGAGAAGAAATATCAACAAGATCCGCGTGAGCGATGAAAACCTCGAGGGTCAGTTCACCAAAGTATAAACCACGCCGCATTATTTACTGTGCGCTATTCCCTTGTTTTTAAAACCAGGAGTTCAATTTTAACTTAATTCAGGCTAGGTTCACACCTACAGGTACAATGGCGTGTTTCAGTGCGATTTCTGTACGTTCCGACACATTGGCCCTGATTCACAAAACACTTACGCCAACGTATCTCGAGATACGCCGCGCAAGTGTAAGTATGCGCCGTCGTATTTATGCGTCGTGCCCATAAACTGAGATACGCCTGAAAATAGGCTTCATCCGACCGACATAACTTTCCTACGCCAGCGTATCGTGGGCGCATATTTACGCTGGGCACATTTGCCGCTCCCATTGATTTTCTATGCACATATGCAAATGAGGGAGATACGCCGATTCATGAACGTACTTGCGCCCGGCGCATAATATACGCGGTTTGCGTAAGTCGTACGTCCGGCGTAAAGTTATTCCCCATATAGGAGGCGCAACTCATGCAAAGGTATGGACCAGGGAACACAAGCCGTCGTATTTTTTGTCGTTTACGTTGTACGTGAATAGGGCTGGGCGTAGGTTACGTTCACGTCGTAGGCAGTGATCCGTCGTATCTTAGGGAGTAGTTCCGACGTGATTCAGAGCATGCGCACAGGGATGCGGCCACGGGACGGCGCATGCGCCGTTCATTTTAAGTACATCTATGGCGCTTGCCCCATCATTTGCATGGGGTCACGCCTCATAAGCATGGCTCACGCCCACTTCCACCTACGCTGGCTTACGCCGAGGAAACCCAGCGTATATTTAAGAGCGAGTGAGAGCGAGTGCTTGGTGAATCCAGTGCTTGTCTCTGTGCGCTGTGTCGGCGTAGCGTATATTAGATACGCTGCGCCCGCATAAATATGCACCGATGTATGTGAATCCGGGCCAGTGTGTGTAGGGGAGCCCAATCATTTCAATATGCTATCCTATGCCCAAGAAACGCAGAAAAGGACTCTGTGACCCTTTCTCCAAATCCCCGAAACCAAACCAAACGGTACTGTGATAGAGGGCCCGTTCATCTTTATGGACGTGTCATCACATACCCACGTCCACCCTTGAGGTGTTGTGGGCACTGTATGGGATGGGACTCATTGGGTCAGTGAGAGCCCATACATCTTTGAAATGATGTCACCATGTCCCCCTTTGAGACATAGTGGGCACTGTATGTGATGAGACTCTTTGAGTCAGTGATAGCCCATACATCTTTGTGATGATGTCACCACGTCCACCATTGAGGTATTGTGAACATAGTATGTGATGGGACTTATTAAGTTTGTGGAAGTCCATACATCTTTGAGGTGACATCACCACATCCACCCTTGAGTCGTTTTCAGCACTGTATGTGATGGGACTAACTGAGTCAGTGAGAGCCCAAACACCTTTGTGATGACGTCACCACGTCCACCCTTGAGGCATTGTCAGCACAGTATGTGATGGGACTCATTGAGTCAGTGAGAAGCCATACATATTTGCGGTGTTGTCGGCGCAGTATGTGATGGAACTCTTGGAGTTAGTGGGAATCCATACATCTTTGCGTGATATTATCACATCCACCCTTGAGGCATTTTCAGCACTGTATGTGATGGGATTAATTGAGTCAGTGAGAGCCCAAACATCTTTGCGGTGACGTCACCACATCCACCCTTGAGTCGTTTTCAGCACTGTATGTGATGGGACTAACTGAGTCAGTGAGAGCCCAACACCTTTGTGATGACGTCACCACGTCCACCCTTGAGGCATTGTCAGCACAGTATGAGATGGGACTCATTGAGTCAGTGAGAAGCCATACATATTTGCGGTGTTGTCGGCGCAGTATGTGATGGAACTCTTGGAGTTAGTGGGAATCCATACATCTTTGCGTGATATTATCACATCCACCCTTGAGGCATTTTCAGCACTGTATGTGATGGGATTAATTGAGTCAGTGAGAGCCCAAACATCTTTGCGGTGACGTCACCGTATCCACCCTTGAGGAGTTGTCAGCACTGTATGTGATGGTACTCACTGAGATAGTGAGAGCCCATACATCTTTGCGGTGACGTCACCACGTCCACCCTTGAGGTGTTGTTGATGTTGTATGTGATGGGACTCACTGAGTTAGTAAGAGTCCATACATTTTTGTGGTGACGTCACCACATCTACCCCCGAGGTATTGTCGGCACTTTGTGTGTGATGGGACTCAAAGAGTTAGTGGGAGCCCACATATCTGTTGTCAGCATTGTACGTGTCCCATCCTGGAGTTAGTGAGAGTCCATAGATTTTTGCAGTGACGTCACCAGGTCCACCCTTGAGGTGTTGTCGGTGTTGTATGTGAAGGGACTCAAAGAGTTAGTAGGAGCCCCATACATCTTTATGGTGATGTCACCACATCGACCTTTGAGGGGTTGTCAGCATTGTATGTGATGGGACTCACTGAGTTAGTGAGAGTCCATACATTTTTGCGGTGATGTCACCACATCTACCCTTAAGGCGTTGTTGGCACTGTATGTGATGGGACTCACTGAGTTAATGAGTTAATGAAAGCCCATACATCTTTGCGGTGACGTCACATCCACCCTTAAGGTGTTGTCAACGTTGTATGTGATGGGGCTCAATGAGTTAGTGGGAGCCCATATATCTTTGCGGTGACGTCACATCCACCCTTAAGGCGTTGTCGGCACTGTACTGTATGTGATGGGACTCACTGAGTTAATGAGAGCCCATACATCTTTGCAGTGACGTCACATCCACCCTTGAGGTGTTTTCGACGTTGTATGTGATGGGACTCAAAGAGTTAGTGGGAGCCCATATATGTTTAAGGTGATGTCACCACATCGACCTGTGAGACGTTGTCGGTATTGTATGTGATGGGACTCGATGAGTCAATGAGAGCCCATATATCTTTGTGATGACGTAACAACCTCCACCCTTGAGGCACTGTCGGCACTGTATGTGATGGGACTCACTGAGATAGTGGGAGCCCATACATCTTTGCGGGGACGTCACCACATCCACCCTTGAGGTTTTGTCAATGTTGTATGTGATGGGACTCTGAGTTAGCGAGAGTCCATAAGTTTTTTGCGGTGACGTCACCACATCTACCCTTGAGGCGTTGTCGGCACTGTGTGTGTGATGGAACTCACTGAGTTAACGGGAGCCCATACATCTTTGCGGTGACGTCACATCCACCCTTGAGGTGTTGTCAACGTTGTATGTGATGGGGCTCAATGAGTTAGTGGGAGCGCATATATCTTTAAGGTGATGTCACCACATCGACCTGTGAGAGCCCAGGCATCTTTGTGATAACATAACCACCTCCACCCTTGAGGTGTTGTTGGCATTGTATATAATGGGGCTCATTGAGCCAGTAAGAGCTCATACATCTTTGCAGTGATGTCATCGTGTCACCGCATCCATCTACATATGGGACTGCAATAAATGTGTGTTTAGTGTGTGTTTGGCCTAAAGTTCAGCTGAGAATAGTTTTCTATAGGGTCACAATTCTATAACTTAATTTTTTTCTTTAACTACAAGTGACCTTTTAAAAAAAAAAAAAAAAGAAAACATTAGAAAATACAAACAGAATACAAATGATGCGCCAAAGCAAAAGACTCGATAAGGTCAGAAACGGCGCCGGAAAACGACTCCATAAACGTATCAAGAACCATCTTTATAACGGTAACTGGGTCACCGGCAGTCCAGGGCCTAAAACTACATTAGAATAACAGGGTCTGTCAGCCCGATTATTCACTGATTACGTATTCGTATTCTCCATGTGTATGCCGCAATATATTACAATATGCGGTCTCTGAGGGGTCCTGCGGGATACGATCGGCAGACATTACAACCATTTCTCTTTGTGACATTGGCCCATCCCGGACATGAATGTTTCATGGGCTGCTAAGTCCTCGGAGAATGGCACTTTTGTGATAAATAAGTCATTGGTTAGATTCGCATGAAATTAAAATGAAGAAAGGAATTTTATTAGGCACCTCAGATAAGTCTGCGGTTCAATCCTCCATGTGGATTTGGTATTAAAGGGCCACCAAACTCTATTAGGAGCTTTGCGTATCTAAAACAGTATTTAATAAGATTGATCAAGAACTAGGTAACAAGTGATAACTGAAATCCAGGCAAACAGCTGAATACACAGATGATATATAGTAAAACCACACTGGCAGCAATTGATGTGCACAGTGTCAGAAATTGATGGGTACAGTGACTGCGTTTGATGGGCACAGTGACTGCGTTTGATGGGCACAGTGGCAGTAATTGATGGCACAGTGGCTGCATTTGAAGGGCACAGTGGCTTCAATTGATGGTTTGTTTGATTTTTCAGTTTGTTTGCACCCCCCCCCCCCCCCCCGAAAATTGTGACCACCAGCTGCCACTGTTTGAAATATAGTCCATACATTTGACAGTCTAGAAATATGCCACATAAAAAAATAATATTGGCAGCCAAGATCCAGCAAGGTATCAAGAATGGTTAGGCAGAATAGGGGCTAAGTGGTTGGCACTTTCAACTGGCAGCACTGGGGTCATTGGTTTGAATCCCAACCATGGTACTACCTGCCTGGAGTTTGCATTCTCCCAGTGTAGGTTTCCTCCCACACTCCAAAGACATGTTGGTGGGTTAATTGGCTCCTGTCTAAATTGGCCCTAGTTCATGTATGTATGAATGTGAGTTAGGGACCTTAGAGTGTAAGCTCCTTGAGGGCAGGGACTGATAGGAATGTACAATATATATTCATAAAGCACTGCATAAATTGACGGTGCTATAGAAGTACCTGAAATAAGTAAGTAAAATTAGCCTCTAATGTTGATCTCTTTTCTCACAGTTAGCATTTCATTCACATGTGGTCTTCATATCATCCACCGAAACCAAGCCCACTTTATGGGTTGTTACCACCTAGAAACCTCTTCTAACCACGTAGAGACAGGCCATCAAGCCCACTTTATGGGTGTCATGGATGTGCAATAAAGTCTGGCAGCTTACCTGTCTCCATCTGTTCATTAGAGGCCTGACTCTGTTCTGGTTGCCTTTTTATCACCTCTCATTCCTGTATGGCCCCACCCAGGCCATCCCAGGAAGTCTATATTAACTGTTGCACTACAGGTCTGCAGTGCTGTTCAACCGTGTTGTTAGCTTTAGTTCCTGTCTGCAGTGTGCTACGATTACCTTCCTGTGTACCGTTTTTGGCTCGTCCCTGACTTCTCCTGTTTGCCTGTGACCCTGACCTTTTGCCTGTCCCTCGGTTACCCTTGTCTGCCTGTTGCCCTGACCTCGGCCTACCCATCACTACCGTTTGTCCTGCTTGCTGCTTCCCCTCTCTCCCTGCGGAGCGTGACCTAGGGGATCCCAGGGGTCGCGACCTGGATCCAGCTGCGGCGAAGGCCATCCTCACCACCAGAGGCTCTGGTGAACACAAAGCTGGGTCTTAGACTCCACGCCCTGGGGAATCTTGGGTTCACGCTTCCTCTCTGATAGCAGCAGTCGGCTATAGGGTTCACTACCCTGTGGTGCATGCCTGACCCCAACGGGGTGCACTTGTCACCTGGCCACAGGTGACTTGACAATGGGTTGTTCCCACTTAGAAACTTCCTTTAACCACGTAGGTACAGGCCATCAAGCCCACTTTAAGGTTTGGTCCCATCCAGGTCCCTCGTCTAGATATGTGAGGGTTGCTTACTTGTAGCCTAGATCCCTGCAATAATGCCTTTGTGAGTTACTATGCATGTGCAGTGACCTGAATGAGGTTGATGTGATCCCAGGACATGGCCCAGGACACAAGGCCAACCCAAGACACTTGGCACGTAATGCGAGGGCCAACCTATACACATACCTATGATTACCTTCCTGTGTACCATTTTTGGCTCGTCCCTGACTTCTCCTGTTTGCCTGTGACCCTGACCTTTTGCCTGTTCCTCGGTTACCCTTGTCTGCCTGTTGCCCTGACCTTGGCCTACCCATCACTACCGTTTGTACTGCTTGCTGCTTCCCCTCTCTCCCTGCGGAGCGTGACCTAGGGGATCCCAGGGGTCGCGACCTGGATCCAGCTGCTGCGAAGGCCATCCTCACCACCAGAGGCTCTGGTGAACACAAAGTTGGGTCTTAGACTCCACGCCCTGGGGAATCTTGGGTTCACGCTTCCTCTCTGATAGCAGAAGTCGGCTATAGGGTTCACTACCCTGTGGTGCATCCCTGACCCCAACGGGGTGCACTTGTCACCTGGCCACAGGTGACCTGACAATGGGTTGTTCCCACCTAGAAACTTCCTTTAACCACGTAGGTATAGGCCATCAAGCCCACTTTATGGTTTGGTCCCATCCAGGTCCCTCGTCTAGATATGTGAGGGTTGCTTACTTGTAGCCTAGATCCCTGCAATAATGCCTTTCTGAGTTACTATGCATGTGCAGTGACCTGAATGAGGTTGATGTGATCCCAGGACATGGCCCAGGACACAAGGCCAATCCAAGACACTTGGCACATAATGCGAGGGCCAACCTATACACATACCTCCCAACATTTGAACTTCAGAATGAGGGACAAATGAGGGAGTAAGTGAGCCGTGGCACGCGTTACAGCAAACTGTGGGCGCTGCCAAAATCTTAATGCATGGAGGGTCTTAAGGGGGGTAGGTAAACAAAACCCAGCTCTCTTACCTCTCACAAATCCCCCCCCCCCCCCGCTCTCTCACAAATGCCCCCACCCAAGGTTTCTCAGCAATTCCCCCTAGCAACAAGTTCCAGCACTGGATTCCGGGACTTCAGCCCAGATCTGCGGGACCCCCGGGACTTACTTCAAATCGCGGGATGGTCCTGCGGAATCCAGGACGGTTGGGAGGTATGCCTATACACATAGCTCTCAACTGTCCATGATTTGGAACAAAGTCCTTCTGTCCCTATTTCCTCCTCATTCTAACAGCTTGACGTTTTTCCTTTCTGAACAGAATTCCCCTTTATATCGATTCAATACAATGCAACACTTTCTCTTAGCAATTCGAAAGAAAAATCTCTTGTAATACTCAGCTTATTAGAGGATTAATAACTCTTCATGAATGTTTGATAATGCCTCATAATGGCCTGTTGGCTAGCAAAGGGTTTATGTTCCTCCACAGGCTTATTAGGACATAAACCAAGCGCTTTCCATGCAAACAATTTTGTCGACAGAAGTGTCCATTCATTTGTGCGCGCTCCATTAAACGTAGAATTTATCGGTTAGCACCCTGGAAGCTGGAAGGCCATTACCTGTGCCGAAACTCGCTGACAACGGGATTCAAACTGACTTAGTAGGCAGTAAACAGATGCCGACTGTCACCTGAACGCGGAGAAAGGAGCGGGCATGTGAGCGATGAAGATATTTCACATTAATCATTTATGTATCCTCGGGCGGCTGAGCGTATAGATATGTGCGGGGACTAAAACGCTGTGTCAAGCGGGAGAAGATTAACGTAGCCACCTCCTGTCCCCTCACTTTCCACATACGCAAATGTCCTCTGTTCTCTCTTTCTTTTTCTTTCTTCTCTCTTCTCCATCCTCTCTCCCTCCTTCACCTATACCGATTTCTTCTCTCTCTTCCTAACCCTTATGCCGCGTACACACGATCATTTTCCGGCATGAAAAAAACTTTGTTTTTAAAAAATGTCATTTAAAATGATCGTGTGTGGGCTTCACATCATTTTTCGGGTTCTGAAAAACGACAACATTTTTTTTTCGAACATGCTGCATTTTTTAACGAAGTTTTAAACTATGTAATTTTTCAGGTTGTAGAAAATGATCATGTGTGGGCTAAGACGACGTTAAAAACCTATGCATGCTCAGAAGCAAGTTATGAGACGGGAGCGCTCGTTCTGGTAAAACTAGCGTTCATAATGGAGTAAGCACATTCATCACGACGCTGTAACAGACAGAAAAGCGCAAATCGTCTTTTACTAACACGGAATCAGCTAAAGCAGCCCCAAGGGTGGCGCCATCCGAATGGAACTTCCCCTTTATAGTACCGTTCTCCTCTCCATCGATCCCTTTCCTTCTCCTCTCCATCTCTCCCTTTCCTTCTCCTCTCCATCTCTCCCTTTCCTTCTCCTCTACATCTCTCCCTTACATTCTCCTCTCAATCGCTCCATTTCCTTCTCCTCTCCATCTCTCCCTTTCCTTCTCCTCTCCATCTCTCCCTTTCCTTCTCCTCTCCATCTCTCCCTTTCCTTCTCCTCTCCATCTCTCCCTTTCCTTCTCCTCTCCATCTCTCCCTTTCCTTCTCCTCTACATCTCTCCCTTACATTCTCCTCTCAATCGCTCCATTTCCTTCTCCTCTCCATCTCTCCCTTTCCTTCTCCTCTCCATCTCTTCCTTTCCTTCTCCTCTCTATCGCTCCCTTTCCTTCTCCTCTCCATCTCTCCCTTTCCTTCTCCTCTCCATCTTTTTCTTCTCCTTTCCATCTCTCCCTTACCTTCTCCCCTCCATCTCCCCTTTCATTCTCCTCTCCATCTCTCCCTTTCCTTCTCCTCTCCATCTTTTTCTTCTCCTTTCCATCTCTCCCTTACCTTCTCCCCTCCATCTCCCCTTTCATTCTCCTCTCCATCTCTCCATCTCGCCCTTACTTTCTCCTCTCCATCTCTCCCTTTCCTTCTCTTCTCCATCTCTCCCTTTCCTTCTCCTCTCCATCTTTTTCTTCTCCTTTCCATCTCTCCCTTACCTTCTCCCCTCCATCTCCCCTTTCATTCTCCTCTCCATCTCTCCCTTTCCTTCTCCTCTCCATCTTTTTCTTCTCCTTTCCATCTCTCCCTTACCTTCTCCCCTCCATCTCCCCTTTCATTCTCCTCTCCATCTCTCCATCTCGCCCTTACTTTCTCCTCTCCATCTCTCCCTTTCCTTCTCTTCTCCATCTCTCCCTTTCCTTCTCCTCTCCATCTCTCCATTTCCTTCTCCTCTCCATCTCTCCCTTTCCTTCTCCTCTACATCTCTCCATCTCTCCCTTACCTTCTCCTCTCCATCTCTCCCTTTCCTTCTCCTCTCCATCTCTCCCTTTTCTCCACCTCTCCCTTTCCTTCTCCCCTCCATCTCCCCTTTCATTCTCCTCTACATCTCTCCATCTCTCCCTTACCTTCTCCTCTCCATCTCTCCCTTACCTTCTCCTCTCCATCTCTCCCTTTCCTTCTCCTCTCCATCGCTCCCTTTCCTTCTCCTCTCCATTGCTCCCTTTCCTTCTCCTCTCCATCTCTCCCTTTCCTCCACCTCTCCACCTCTCCCTTTCCTTCTCCTCTACATCTTTCCCTTACATTCTGCTCTCAATCGCTCCATTTCCTTCTCCTCTCCATCCCTCCCTTACCTTCTCCTCTTCATCTCTCCCTTTCCTTCTCTCCATCGCTCCCTTTCCTTCTCCTCTCCAACTCTCCCTTTCCTTCTCCTCTCCATCGCTCCCTTTCCTTCTCCTCTCCATCTTTCCATCTCTCCCTTTCCTTCTCCTCTCCATCTCTTTCTTCTCCTTTCCATCTCTCCCTTACCTTCTCCCCTTTCATTCTCCTCTACATCTCTCCATCTCTCCCTTACCTTCTCCATCTCTCTCTTACCTTCTCCTCTCCATCGCTCCCTTTTCTTTTCCCCTCCATCTCTCCCATTCCTTCTCTCCATCTCTTTCTTACCTTCTCCTCTCCATCTCTCCCTTCCCTTCTCCTCTCCATCTCTCCCTTACCTTCTCTTCTCCATCTCTCCCTTACCTTCTCCTCTCCATCTCTCCCTTTCCTTCTCCTCTCCATCTCTCCCTTTCCTTCTCCTCTACATCTCTCCCTTTCCTTCTCCTCTCTATCGATCTCTTTCCTTCTCCTCTCCATCTCTCCCTTTCCTTCTCCTCTACATCTCTCCCTTTCCTTCTCCTCTCTATCGATCTCTTTCCTTCTCCTCTCCATCTCTCCATTTCTTTCTCCTCTCAATCTCTCCCTCATTCCTTCTCCTCTCCCTCTCTCTCCTTCTCTCCATCTCCCTCTCTCTCTCTTATTCCCCTTTCCTTCACCTCTCCATCTCTTACTCCCCCCAACTTTCCTTCTCCTCTCCGTCTCTTGCTCCCCCCACCTTTCCTTCTCCTCTCTGTATTTTGCCCCCCCTTCCTTCTCCTCTCCATCTCTTGCTCCCCTCTTTCCCTCACCTCTCCATCTCTTGCTCCCCCCTTCCTTCTCCTCTACATCACTTGCCCCCCTTTCCTTTTCCTCTCCATCGCTTGCCCCCCTTTCCTTCTCCTCTCCATCTCTTGCTCCCCCTTTTCTTTCGCCTCTCCATCTGTCACTCTCCCCCCTTTCCTTCTCCTCTCCATCTCTTGCCCCCCCCCCATTCCTTCACCTCTTCATCTCTCACTCTTCCCCCCATTCCTTCTCTCCCCCTCTCTCTCTCCCCCTTTCCTTCACCTCTCCATCTCTCACTCTCCCCCCATTCCTTCTCACCCCCTCTCTCTCTCCCCCCTTTCCTTCTCCTCTCCATCTCTCACTCCCCCCCCCCCCATTCCTTCTCACCCCCTCTCTCTCCCCCCTTTCCTTCTCCTCTCCATCTCCCCCCCCCCCATTCCTTCACCTCTCCATCTCTCACTCTTCCCCCCATTCCTTCTCTCCCCCTCTCCTTCACCATTCCATCTCTCACTCTCCCCCCCCCCCCCCAATTCCTTCTTTCCCCCACTCTCTCTCCCCCTTTCCTTCACCTCTTCATCTCTCACTCTCTCCCCCTTTCCTTCTCCTCTCAATTTCTTGCCCCCCCCCCTCCTTTCCTTTTGTCTCTCTCTCTCTCTCTCTCCCTTTCCTTCTGTCTCTCTCTCTCCCTTTCCTTCTGTCTCTCTCTCTCCCTTTCCTTCTGTCTCTCTCTCTCCCTTTTCTTCTGTCTCTCCCTTTCCTTCTGTCTCTCTCTCTCCCTTTCCTTCTGTCTCTCCCTTTCCTTCTGTCTCTCCCTTTCCTTCTGTCTCTCTCTCTCCCTTTCCTTCTGTCTCTCTCTCTTCCTTTCCTTCTGTCTCTCTCTCTCCCTTTCCTTCTGTCCCTCTCTCTCCCTTTCCTTCTGTCCCTCTCTCTTCCTTTCCTTCTGTCCCTCTCTCTCCCTTTCCTTCTGTCTCTCTCTCTCTCCCTTTCCTTCTGTCTCTCCCTTTCCTTCTGTCTCTCCCTTTCCTTCTGTCTCTCTCTCTCCCTTTCCTTCTGTCTCTCTCTCTTCCTTTCCTTCTCTTTTCTCCTTTAGATATCCCCTTTCAAGCATGGGACATCTGAGAAGACATGGATTGGATTGCACAGCAGTCTCTATCCCTCACAATCTCTCACAAAAAGAAACGATCGCTCAAGTGCAGACCCAACCAAATTCATTCAAAATGATTTTCCTTTCTTTGTTGCGTTGAACATTTTTTTTTTTTCAGTTTTAGGATTGATTAAAGACAATGTAACCACTTATTGATCGAAATGTTCCTCATTACATGAATGTCCAGCATAGCCCGGCTTACCCCATCTCCCTGTTGATCTCCTTCCCCTAACCTTTCCCCCTCTATCTCTCTATCTGTCAGTATAACCCGAGCAGAAACCTTCCCAATCCCGCACTTAACTAATGAGGGGCTTAGCACGTCCTCTCACGTTGCCGATAATCCCTCATAACCTCCACAGATATTTGCTCCTTAGAAGGCCATTATCCGAGCTTTCACTATTATTATCTATATACGACAAATGTGTTGATGTGCAATTCAGGATCACCGACTGGGAATGTTTCCTCGTTTGAAGGGTCAGTCCACCATAAACTGGTAATTCAGATGGAGAGGTTAATCTTCTTATGTTTTGCATTTACACATCCCCCTCCACCCACCTTCATGCAAAGGCAATGTTCAAATAAATCCTTTCTATTTTTATTACATATCTTATTTTAGACCTAGTAATGCCATCACAGGCTCTCTTCGCTTCTCTATGCAATGCACACAAATAATAGCTGGCCGTGGCGGGGTGCTGTACATACCTTCCTGAAAACATCATAGCACCCCATCTCAGTACTCCTTTCAAGAGCCTTTAGCCCAGGGCAGGGCTGTAGATATTTTTTTTTCAAACTCAAAGGCATCATTTACACTTTTTTATGTTGGTGGATGTACGGTAAAAACATGTGACAGCAGAGTGGGACCATGAGGCTTTGCAATGAGAGCCAGTGCTGTATTATGGTCTAGGCCGACAAGGCCCAGGCCTAGGGCGGCACTTTGCAGGGGGTGGCAAAAAAGCCTGTCCCCCTGTCCTCATCCCATCCTGTCCCCCTGTCCTCATCCCATCCTTTCCTTCTGTCCTCATCCCATCCTGTCCCTCTGTCCTCATCCCATCCTATCCCTCTGTCCTCATCCCATCCTATCCCTCCGTCCTCATCCCATCCTGTCCCTCTGTCCTCATTCCATCCTATCCCTCTGTCCTCATCTCATCCTGTCCCTCTGTCCTCATCCCATCCTATCCCTCTGTCCTCATCTCATCCTGTCCCTCTGTCCTCATCCCACCCTGTCCATCTGTCCTCATCCCATCCTGTCCTCCTGTCGTCCTCATCCCACCCTGTCCCTCTGTCCTCATCCCATCCTAACCCTCTGTCCTCATCCCATCCTGTCCCTCTGTCCTCATCCCACCCTGTCCATCTGTCCTCATCCCATCCTGTCCCCCTGTCGTCCTCATCCCACCCTGTCCCTCTGTCCTCATCCCACCCTGTCCCTCTGTCCTCATCCCACCGCGTCCCTCTGTCCTCCTCCCATGAAAATGACAGGGCGGGTCTTAAAAAGGAAGGGGCATAGTCTTGACAGGAGGGGGTGCGTCATATATAAAGTAGGGGGTGTGCGAGTTTCGTCAGGCCTAGGGCAGCACAAAACCTAAATACACCCCTGATGAGACCTTGCAATAATTTCATGCTTTTGAACACCCCTGACCCCCCCCCCTTATCTACGCCCCTGGCCCAGGGGTAGGCAACCAGTAGTCCTCCAGCTGTTGTGTAACTACATTTCCCATGAGGCATTGCAAGGCTGGCTTGTAATTCTGCAACAGCTTGAGGGCCCCAGGTAGCTTTAACCTGCCTTAGTCCTTATTGAAAGCCTTGGGCTGGCTTTTGGGAGGAGTTAGGCAAATTTCAAAATGTCTTGACAGAAAGGAGAAGGAGGTGAACGAGGAGAAGGAGAATACATGTCAGGTACGGACCGCCCCCTCAGTGACATCACTGCGCAGCTAGTCTCTCTCCACACAGAGACAGCCGCTCCGATCTCCGGCTGCTTCACTCTCCTCCTCTGACAGAAGGAGGGAGGGGGAACAGGCTTTGGCTGGGAAAAAACAGCGTTGGCGGCGACCGGCGGGGAGAGCCGCCTCTCGACACGGACAAGGAGAGGAGGAGGAGGATGGAGGGGAGCACTCGGGCGCTTCCATCTCTGTGGCGCCTGGGTCAACTGCACCCCACGCACCCGCGTAGGATCGGCCCTGCCTTGATGGATGGATGTCAGTCTGGATGTTCCTAGATAGGCTGCATTTGAATGTAATGCCAACATGTAAAAGTAAGGCTTGGGTGGAAAAAGGCTAGATGATGCCAGACGTCCTCCAGCTAGGAAAGGAGGCGGGCTCCATTTGACTTGATGCAGCTTTTAATGCACAATTGTGAGACACAATTTCAGCTCAGGAGAGGAACCTGTACAACTGTGTAATACTGAATGGAAGGCTGGAGGTCAAATTGAAAGCCCAGTTCCAGGTTGGTCTGGCTCACCCTACCCAAGCTGAGTACTTCCCCGTCCCATGGAGCATCATTGGAAAAATAATAAATCAGTATGCAATTTTTTTTCAATTGTCTTCTGGCCTGTCTGATAATATGTAGGGGCCTTTTTTATTTAAGGTCTACCTTGTTGGTAGGTGGTCCATATAGATTTAAAGCTCAGCTGCAGGTTGGTCTGGCCCACCCTACCCAAGCTGAGGAACTTCCCCGTCCCATGGAGCACCAATCGGAAAAATTTAGTAAATCAGTATTCAAATCTTTTTTTCAGAGGTCCTCTGGCCTGTGTGATACCAGGCCTCATACCTAGAAGCCTCTTTTACTTAACCACTTCCTTACTGGGCACGTATACCCCTTCCTGACCAGGTGAAATTTCAGCTTCTGGCACTGCGTCGCTTTAACAGACAATTGCGCGGTCGTGCGACGTGGCTCCCAAACAAAATTGGCGTCCTTTTTTCCCCACAAATAGAGCTTTCTTTTGGTGGTATTTGATCATCTCTGCGGTTTTAATTTTTTGCGCTATAAACAAAAAAATAGCGACAATTTTGAAAAAAAGTCAATATTTTTTACTTGTTACTATAATAAATAGCCCATTTTTTTTTAAAAAAAAAATATTTTTTTTTCTCAGTTTAGGCCGATACGTATTCTACATATTTTTGGTAAAAAAAAAAAAAAAAATCGCAATAAGCGACTGGTTTGCTCAAAAGTCATAGTGCTTACAAAATAGGGGACAGAATTATTATTAATTTTTATTATTATTTTTTTTTACTAGTAATGTCAGCGATCTGCGATTTTTATTGGGACTGCGATGTTATGGCGGACACATCGGACACTTTTGACACATTTTTGGCGCCATTCACATTTATACTGCGATCAGTGCTATAAAAATGCACCGATTATTGTATAAATGTGACTGGCAGTGAAGGGGTTAACACTAGGGGGGCATGGAAGGGGTTAAATGTTTTCCCTGGGTGTGTTCTAACTGTGGGGGGAGGGGGGTGACTGGGGGAGGTGACCGATGCTGTGTCCCTATGTACAAGGGACACAGATCGGTCTCCTCTCTCCCCTGACAGGACGTGGATCTGTGTTTACACACAGAGATCCATGTCCTTGTCACTGTAACCGCCGATTGCGAGTGCTTGCGGACATTGCGGCCGACAGGCACGCTCATCGGTATCTCAGGAATTCGGCAGGCACGCGCGCGCCGGCGGCGGCTCGCGCGCCCTCTAGTGGCCTGGAAGAGCGGAAGACGCATATATGCGTCCTGTCAGAGATTTATAACCACCCTGCGGCTGCACATATTCGTACGGCCGTCGGGAAGTGGTTAAGATCTACCTTGTTGTTAGGTGGTCCATATAGATTTAAAGCCCAGCTCCGGGTTGGTCTTGCCCACCCCACCCAAGCTGCGAAATTTCACCGTCCCATGGAGCACCATTGGAAAAATTATAAATCAGTATGTAAATCATTTTTTTAGATGTTTTTACATATCTACATGAGTCACTTCTGACAAGTTTTTCTGACACCAAGAGATAGAAAGGTGACAGGAGAGGGAGCTCTGTTATTGTGTGCTGTACGAAGGGGGTGTGCCCTCCCCCCTCCAATAAGTTTCAGCTCTCTGCCCCCTTTTTTTTCTGAAAGCTCAGATAAGCTGTATAAATTCTACACTGAATGGCTGTACAGAAGAGATGGCTGCAGATAATCAGGCACAACTTATGCAGGAGGATTTGTTTTATCTCTGTGTATCACCTGAGGCCAGTCACTTCGCTGGCTATATGGGTATTGGGTATATTTCTGCAACAGAAACACAACCAGGTCTCATGGCAGGCAGGACTGCACTGTGTCTTAGGGCTGGATGGACACAAATACAAATCATTTGGCAGACAATTACAGCTCCCATATACGAGTTTCTTCTTGCCTGGAGTTCATATTTTAACATAAGAACCAAGTTGGGGGGGGGGAGGGGGGCTTTGTGGCATCATGTGGTCCTATGACCTATGGGTAGCCAGGCTGTCCAGTTGGCAGCGGTGTGGCCCCTGACTCATGGCATTTAGACAGCCCTGTCTTCGCTAGCAGAGGGGCCCCGTCATCCTAGCGGGTGAGAGTCAGCCGCTCGGTATTGATTCGGAGGGACAGGCTACAATCTGTGTGTGTATTTCTCAGTAATGAACTTGCTGTTGGCGTCTTGCTTGATTTCACGCAGAAAACATTAAACACCGATCTCGCTATTATTCTAGACATGTACAGTCTGCTCACTTAATGCTCATTCACCTAAAACACCATCCTTTTCTTTCTTCTTAACTACATTCGATCCGCGAGCATCTCCACAGCATCATGGGCCCCTGGCAATGCCCCTACCAGCTTGTATCAGGTGCCCCCATCACAGTGTCCGCATATATCAGGTGCCCCCATCACAGTGTCCGCATATATCAGGTGCCCCCATCACAATGTCCACATATATCAGGTGCCCCCATCACAATGTCCGCATATATCAGGTGCCCCCATCACAGTGTCTTCATATATCAGGTGCCCCCATCACAGTGTCCGCATATATCAGGTGCCCCCATCACAATGTCCACATATATCAGGTGCCCCCAATTAAAGTGCCCCCTTTACACCAGGTGCCCCCATCACAATGTCCGCATATATCAGGTGCCCCCATCAAAGTGCCCCCTTTACATCAGGTGCCCCTATCACAGTGTCCGCATATATCAGGTGCCCCCATCACAGTGACCGCATATATCAGGTGCCCCCATCACTGTGTCCGCATATATCAGGTGCCCCATCACAGTGTCCGCATATATCAGGTGCCCCCATCAAAGTGTCTTCATATATTAGGTGCCCCCATCACAATGTCCGCATATATCAGGTGCCCCCATCACAGTGTCCGCATATATCAGGTGCCCCCCATCACAGTGTCCGCATATATCAGGTGCCCCCATCACAGTGTCCGCATATATCAAGTGCCCCCATCACAATGTCTGCATATATCAGGTGCCCCCATCACAATGTCCGCATATATCAGGTGCCCCCATCACAGTGTCCGCATATATCAGGTGTCCCCATCACAATGTCTGCATATATCAGGTGCCCCCATCACAGTGTCTGCATATTTTAGGTGCCCCCCATCACAGTGTCTGCATATATCAGGTGCCCCCATCACAATGTCTGCATATATCAGGTGCCCCCATCACAGTGTCTGCATATTTTAGGTGCCCCCCATCACAGTGTCTGCATATATCAGGTGCCCCCATCACAGTGTCTGCATATATCAGGTACCCCCATCACAATGTCCGCATATATCAGGTGCCCCCATCACAATGTCCGCATATATCAGGTGCCCCCATCACAATGTCTGCATATATCAGGTGCCCCCATCACAGTGTCCGCATATTTTAGGTGCCCCCCATCACAGTGTCTGCATATATCAGGTGCCCCCATCACAATGTCTGCATATATCAGGTGCCCCCATCACAGTGTCTGCATATATCAGGTGCCCCCATCACAATGTCCGCATATATCAGGTGCCCCCATCACAGTGTCCGCATATATCAGGTGCCCTCATCACAGTGTCCGCATATATCAGGTGCCCCCATCACAGTGTCCGCATATATCAGGTGCCCCCATCACAGTGTCCTCATATATTTGGTGCCCCCCATCACAGTGTCCGCATATATTAGGTGCCCCCATCAAAGTGCCCTCTTAAATTAGGTGTCCCCATACATAAGGTGTGCCAAAACATCAGGTGCCCATCACAGTGCCCCAATACACCAGGTGCCCCCATCACAGTGCCCCCTTACATCCGGTGTCCCCCATCACAGTGCCTTTATATATCAGAAGCCCCATTACAGTGCCACCATACATCAGATGCCCCATCACAGTGCCCCCATCACAGTGCCCCCTTACATCAGGTGCCCATCACAGTGCCCCATACACCGGGTGCACCCATCACAGTGCCTCCTTACATCAGGTGTCCCCATCACAGTGCCCCCTTACATCAGGTGCCCATCACAGTGCCCCCATACATCAGATGCCCCATCACAGTGCCTTCATACAGTAATGCCCCATCACAGTGCCCCCATACATCAGATGCCCCATCACAGTGCCCCCTTACATCAGGTGTCCATCACAGTGCCCCCATACACCAGGTGCCCCCATCACAGTGCCTCCTTACATCAGGTGTCCCCATTTATCAGGTGTCCCCATCACAGTGCCCCCATACATCAGATGCCCCATCACATTGACCCCATACATCAGATGCCCCATCACAGTGCCTTCATACATCAGATGCCTCACCACAGTGCCCCCATACATCAGTTGCCCCCATTACAGTGTCCCCCATACATCAGGTGTCCCTATCACAGTGCCTTCATACAGCAATGCCCCATCACAGTGTCCCCATATACCAGGTGTCCCCGATCACAGTGCCTCCTTAAATCAGGTGCTCCCATCACATTGCCCCCTTACATCAGGTGCCCCCATACACCAGGTGTCCCCCATCACAGTGTCCCCTTAATCAGGTGTCCCCATACATTAGATATTCCCCATTATAGTGCCCCCTTACATCAGGTGCCCATCACAGTGCCCCCATACATCAGATGCCCCATAACAGTGCCACCATACATCAGATGCCCCATCACAGTGCCCCCATACACCAGGTGCCCCCTTACATAAGGTGTCCATTACAGTGCCCCCATACACCAGGTGCCCCCATCACAGTGCCTCCTTACATCAGGTGTCCCCATTTATCAGGTGTCACCATCACAGTGCCCCATGACATCAGATGCCCCATCACAGTGCCCCCATACATCAGGTTTCCCCATCACAGTGCCTTAATACAGCAATGCCCCATCACAGTGCCCCCATACATCAGATGCCCCATCACAGTGCCTTCATACATCAGATGCCCCATCACAGTGCCTTCGTACATCAGATGCCTCACCACAGTGCCCCCATACATCAGTTGTCCTCATTACAGTGTCCCCCATACATCAGGTGTCCCTATCACAGTGCCCCCTTAAATCAGGTGTTCCCATCACATTGCCCCCTTACATCAGGTGCCCCCCATCACAGTGTCCCCTTAAATCAGGTGTCCCCATACAATAGATATCCCCCATTACAGTGTCCCCTTACATCAGGTGTTCCTATCACAGTGCCCCCTTACATCAGGTGTCCCCATAAATCAGGTGTCCCCCATCACAGTGCTCTTTACATCAGGTGTCCCCATAAATCAGGTGTCCCCCTTACACCAGGTGTCCCCCATCACAGAGCAGGAGTCCTTCAGTGTGCCATGATGCAGGGTCTGGCTTTTCTACTCATGCTGTGACAAAGGTGTTTTGGACCTCAGCAGAGAGACCACTACCTCTACAAAGAGCAAGGGTCCCTTTCTACAGCATGTTGGTAAGGGTCTGACTTTTCTACTGTGGAAATGTGTTTTGGACCTCTTCAAAAAAAAAGTAAAGGTCCTTCTATGTGGCATAATGGCAGGGGGCTGGCTTTTCTACTCAAGCTGTGGGTTGTTTCTAAAGTTTAAGACTCTGGTTGATGTCCCCGGACCTCCAAAGATTGGGGGTCACCACGTTGGGGTAGGGGTAGGGGCAAACCAAGCAGTGCCCTGAGATGGAACATGTATAACAATGTTTATCTCGTATGACTCTGCACGGTGCGCAGTGTGCTGCACTCTCCGCTGATCCTACTAATCCCGGCAGCCTCATGCACTGACACACGGCGCCGAGCGCTGTCACTGCCTCGCTGATGGAACGCATGTCAGACTCCGGCAGACCGACATTGACAGCGCCAATTATAATGACGGATCTCTATGAACAATCAGATCATCTGAGCATCAGAAGTCTTCTAGCCGGGAACGCGGCTTCCATATAATGTTCAGCCATCCCAACATTCAGCCAATCATTTTATTATTATCTTCTGAAAGAGATTCCTATTGGCCCGCAGAGTCTTCCCCTCCAACTTCCTCATAATAATGATACAGGTGCCAATCCCTGCAGGGTAAGGGTTTTCATGCCGTCACTCACCCTGTGGGGAGCTACCCAATGATTATAGTGATCAGTCCAAACATTTTTACAGAAGCTATCCATCAAAAATGAACAAAAAAAAGAAAAATTGTTATTTGTCTGTAAGGAGAAGATCAGGAATATAATCATGGCTGCAAATAACAGAGAATGGATAGGCTGCATTCTCAGTGATGTCACCGCCATCTAGTGAATGGATAGGCTGCATTCTCAGTGATGTCACCGGTCTCTAGTGAATGGATAGGCTGCATTCTCAGTGATGTCACCGCTCTCTAGTGAATGGATAGGCTGCATTCTCAGTGATGTCACAGTCTCTAGTGAATGGATAGGCTGCATTCTCAGTGATGTCACCGCTCTCTAGTGAATGGATAGGCTGCATTCTCAGTGATGTCACCGCCATCTAGTGAATGGATAGGCTGCATTCTCAGTGATGTCACCGCTCTCTAGTGAATGGATACATATGCTGCATTCTCAGTGATGTCACCGGTCTCTAGTGAATGGATAGGCTGCATTCTCAGTGATGTCACCGCTCTCTAGTGAATGGATAGGCTGCATTCTCAGTGATGTCACAGTCTCTAGTGAATGGATAGGCTGCATTCTCAGTGATGTCACCGGTCTCTAGTGAATGGATAGGCTGCATTCTCAGTGACGTCACAGTCTCTAGTGAATGGATAGGCTGCATTCTCAGTGATGTCACCACTCTCTAGTGAATGGATAGGCTGCATTCTCAGAGATGTCACCGCTCTCTAGTGAATGGATAGGCTGCATTCTCAGTGATGTCACCGGTCTCTAGTGAATGGATAGGCTGCATTCTCAGTGATGTCACCGCTCTCTAGTGAATGGATAGGCTGCATTCTCAGTGATGTCACCGGTCTCTAGTGAATGGATACATATGCTGCATTCTCAGTGATGTCACAGTCTCTAGTGAATGGATAGGCTGCATTCTCAGTGATGTCACCGTCTCTAGTGAATGGATAGGCTGCATTCTCAGTGATGTCACCGGTCTCTAGTGAATGGATAGGCTGCATTCTCAGTGATGTCACAGGTCTCTAGTGAATGGATAGGCTGCATTCTCAGTGATGTCACCGCTCTCTAGTGATTGGATAGGCTGCATTCTCAGTGATGTCACAGTCTCTAGTGAATGGATAGGCTGCATTCTCAGTGATGTCACCGGTCTCTAGTGATTGGATAGGCTGTATTCTCAGTGATGTCACCGCTCTCTAGTGAATGGATAGGCTGCATTCTCAGTGATGTCACCGCTCTCTAGTGAATGGATAGGCTGCTTTCTCAGTGATGTCACCGCTCTCTAGTGAATGGATAGGCTGCATTCTCAGTGATGTCACAGTATCTAGTGAATGGATAGGCTGCATTCTCAGTGATGTCACCGCTCTCTAGTGAATGGATAGGCTGTATTCTCAGTGATGTCACCGGTCTCTAGTGAATGGATAGGCTGCATTCTCAGTGATGTCACCGGTCTCTAGTGAATGGATAGGCTGCATTCTCAGTGATGTCACAGTCTCTAGTGAATGGATAGGCTGCATTCTCAGTGATGTCACCGGTCTCTAGTGAATGGATAGGCTGCATTCTCAGTGATGTCACCGGTCTCTAGTGAATGGATAGGCTGCATTCTCAGTGATGTTCTCCTTTAATGAAGAACAGCGGGCCAGATTCACAGAGGAAATACGCCGGAGTATCTACTGATATCGTATTTGTAATTCACAAAAAAGATACGCCGGCTTTTGGCTAAGATCCGACAGGCGTACGGCTTCGTACGCCTTTGGATCCTAGGTGTAATTTTACAGCGGCCGCTGGGGGGAGTTTGCGTCGTTTTCCAGCGTCGGGTATGCAAACTAGCTGATTAAGGCGATCCACGAAGATACGCGCGTTCGTCGCAATCTCTTATGTCGGTTTTTCCCGTCGCAAACTTAAGCCTGCTTTTTCATGGCTTATATTTAGAACAGCCATGTTAAAGTATGGCCGTCGTTCCCGCGTCGAATTTAAATTTATTTTTTTGCGTAAGACGTCCGGGAATACGAAATGACGTAACGCACGTCGGCGTTCAAAAAATACGTCGGGGCGCCGTAATTTCGCGCAAAGCACGTCGGAAAATTTTCACACGGAGCATGCGCAGATCGTTCGGCGCGGGAACGCGCCTAATTTAAATGGCACACACCCATTTGAATTAGGCGGGCTTGTGCCGGATGGCTTTACGTTACACCGTCGTAAGTTTACACGCAAGTGCTTGGTGAATCAGGCACTTGCACTGAAAACTTGCGGCGGTGTAACGTAAAGACGATACGTTACGCTGCCGCAGATATATGTGAATCTGGCCCAGCATTCTTATGTTCTGAATATCCCCTGAGCGCGCATACCACCGTATACAGAGAGCTTCCACTTTAAACCATTCATTATGAAGTCACATGGGGGGGGAGGGGTGTAATGGGTTCTGGTTAAGTCATCTTGCTATCAATTACTTTTGATCGAGTTATTTCTTCTTTTTTTTTTTAATGCTCTTTAATCTCCGGAATGTATATTGGCTGTCATAGCGCACTTAGAGCAGACCGCGTGTGCGAGGCTCCTCACCCCTTAAAAGCAGGAAGCTGCGCTCTAAGTAATCGCGCTCATTACTGTAATTACTGCTGTGGAAGGGTTTATTATTTTTACCAGGCACTATGGGGGAGGGTCCGGCGCTCGCTCTCTAGTAACGCTGCGCACATAAATGGACGCACTGTGTAGGTCAACCCACTTATTCTGAATAGGGGTGACAACAGGTCCTGCATGTTTGTTTTTTTTGAGCATAGGCCTCCTTGTGATGCACAATAGATGTGCATTGGGGTACAAGTAAACTGACTTTGCCCAGGCTGCGATGATGTCATCAGCCTGCTGCAGGCAGGAGGAAGCATTTCCTAAATCTCCCCCCCCCCCCCCCAGTAATCAGACTGGACTGCAACATTGTCATTTTGCAAGATTACAGACTGCGGCAGCAGCTGATCTGCATCATATGTCTCATACATGCCAGCTGCCCAGGATTTGCAGGAACAGTCCTGCATTTTTACCAGCTGTCCTGGATTTGCAGGGACAGTCCCGCATTTTGATCAGCTGTCCAGGATTTGCAGGGACAATCCCGCATTTTGATCAGCTGTCCCGAATTTGCAGGGACAGTCCCGCATTTTGAGCAACTGTCCTAAATTTGCAGGGACAGTCCCGCATTTTGAGCAACTGTCCCGAATTTGCAGGGACAGTCCCGCATTTTGATCAGCTGTCCCGAATTTGCAGGGACAGTCCCACATTTTGATCAACTGTCCCGGATTTGCAGGGACAGTCCCACATTTTGATCAGCTGTCCCGGATTTGCAGGGACAGTCCCGCATTCTGATCAGCTGTCCCGCCGAAGCTGTGTCCAGCGCCACTTCCTGGGATCACAACATGATTCTTATTTGAGATAAAGCAGTCAAAAAAGGCATTGGTTGTGGGAATCAGGGTGCGAGTGGGCGGTCCCAGCATGTTTGGATGAGACTAAGCATAAAAGTGGGTGTGATGGGGGTGGAGCCTTCTGCATATTTAGAGGTGTGGTCTGGTCAGGATTACCCTGATACTGGATGATGCTTTAACAAAGATGGTCAAGCAAAGGATAAATCCCATCAATGCAGACCCACTGGTACTGGAATGGATGGCAGCCTCAGCCTCGGCTCCCACCAGTCCATGCCCCCAACACGTTTCGCTCTCCCCCTTGGAGCTTAATCATGGGGATTAGCAGTGGACACAGGACCGCTTTCCCTTGTAGCCTGAGCGGCACACAATTTGTATTATCTGTTAACAAAGAACATGCCATGAGGAAGGCTCAGGCCGAAACGCGTTACCATTTACAAAGATATTGTAACTGCTTCAGTGCAAAATAAAATTTCATAAGAAGGAGCGATCTGAAGCTGGCTTCTGATTTCTATGTTTTTCTATATTATTCCTTTATTTTCTATTCTATTTTATTCTCTTTGGAAAGTCAAATTTATGATAACAATTCGAATTCAATTCGAAAAATTTTCAAATTCAAATTTCGTACAAAATTTGGATTCGTTATTTTGGATTAGTTTTACATTTTTGGCCTAAATGTATGAAGATATTTAATTTTTTTATTTATATATTTGTTTTTATATGTTTTATAGCAGAAAGTAAAAAAATATTTATTATTTTTTTTCATTTATATAATAAAAACTAAAAAATACAGTGGTGGTCAAATACCCCCAAAAAGAAAGTTCTATTTCTGTGAAAAAATTACATAAATTTAATTTGGGTACAGCGTTGCCATTCATTGGCAAGAGACATGTGCAATTTGTTTCGTTCCGAATTTCTTTATTTAAACAAAATTTAGAAAAATTCGTTAATTCTGAAATATCCGAATTAAGGAAAAACCTGTTTAATAAATTTTTCTGGAAATTCATAAACTCGAATATTCGAAAATGCAAAATTTGAAAATGTGTCAGTTCCAATATTCGAAAATTCGTAAATTAGAATATTCGAAAATTTGAATATTTGAAAATTCGTAAAGTTGAATATTCGAAAATTTGAATATTCTAAAATGCAAAAAGTTGAAAATTCGTACATTTCAATGTTCGAAAATTCATAAATCTGAAAATTAGTAAATTCCAATGTTCGAAAATTCGAAAATTCCAATATTCGGAAATTTGGAAATTTGAAATTCGAAGAGTCGGAAAATTTTCGAAAATCTGAAGTAATAACTAAATATTAAAAATGAGAAAAATTCATATATTTGAAAATTCGTAAATTTGTAGATTGTTAAATTGAAAATTTGAAAATCCAAAAATAAGAAAGAAAATACGACGGAAATAATAACTAAGTATTCGATTATAGGTGTTGGAATTTCCTTTCAAATTTGGCTGTTAGTGAACGTAATGAATAGGAATTTATCCGAAGTTACGAATTATCCAAAATAATAAATGCCACATCTAAACCAATGGAAAAGAACAAATTGATAATAAATGACAATAGTAAAAATATTAATAAACCTTTTTATTATTATTATTTATTTTCTATTCTATTTCATTCTCTTTGAAAGTCAAATTTGATAACAAATCGAATTTGATTTGAAAAATGTTCTAATTCGAATTTTGTATAAAATTTGGATTCGTTATTTTGGAATAGTTTTAATTTTTTTGCCTCAATGTATGAAGATATATATATATATGCCCCCAACGCGTTTTGCTCTGCCCCTCGGAGCTTAGTTACTATTACATTTTAAATCATGAAAAATTTGATCCGAATTTTTAAACGAGCCGCACATATCTAAAGGGAACCGCCACGCATTTTACTATTTAATTCTCACAATATTATTATTAGTAATGGATGATGCTCAGATTTGTTCTTATCTTGAACCTTGTCTTCGGTTCCTCGGAAGGTGTAGCGCAGGACGCGCGCGGATCACTTTTGTGTTTGTTTTTTTTTATATATAAATTTTCTTTGCTAATATTCGGTGGGAACCCATTTTTGATGTGATTTGTAGCCCGCAGTCGTTTCTTGATTTTAATCCCACTTTATATTCCCCTCCCCCCCACATCCCAGCGCACCCCGTGTCATCCGTCATGCCTAAAAATCGTTCCCGCTGCCAAAGTTCTCAGCGTGGACGGTAATACAATCGCACAGCGGGAGGGTTCAGGTAGTACAATAGCAGATAGATTTGTATGTGATTGATAGTAACAATTTTTTATGTTTTTTTTTTTCTATTTTCAGCAGAAACAAGTTTTTGCTGACGGGTTGCCGTGGAAACAGCCGCGACAGATACACTGGCATCGCTTAAAGGCATCTTATAATACGGACATGCTCAACAACGATCCAGCTCCTACTTTAGCTCTTGTTTTTAGAAGAAGAGACAGACGCGTCAGCGGGAGCCATGGAAACAAAAGAGAACCTGTCACATAGGAGGACAGATTGAAACAATGTTACAAAAAAAATAAAATAATAATCACACTGCGGTATTATAGGCTGGCTCCCTTTGATGATCAGCAATGGAATATCACTAATTGTATTTATTTATTACAATTCAGTGCTTTACAAATATATTGTACATTCACAATTTTCTGTGAATGTATCCAATGGCAATTTTTATAATTTTTTTATTTACATTTTTTGCTATTTTTTTTATTAAAAAAAAATGCTATTTTTTGCTATTTTTTTTTATTAAAAAAAATTGCTATTTTCTTATAAAAAAAATGCTATTTTTTTATTAAAAAAATTAAATTTTTTATAAAAAAAAATAAATTTTTTATAAAAAAAATTGTAATTTTGCTATTTTTTTATTTATTTTTTGCTATTTTTTTATTTATTTTTTGCTAGTTTTTTTTTTTATAAATTTAGAGGGGAAATTCAGAAATATAAAGGGTCTAACCCCTCCCCTGTTCTCTCCATAGCAAAAAAAAATAAATAAAAAAAAGCAAAACATTTTTAATAATAAAATAGCAAAAAATAAATAAAACACTAGCAAAAAATAAATAAAAAAATAGCAAAAAATAAATAAAAAAATAGCAAAAAATAAATAAAAAAACGCTATTTTTTTACAAAAAAAAATGCAATTTTTTTATAAAAAAAATGCAATTTTTTTATAAAAAAAATGCAATTTTTTTATAAAAAAAATGCTATTTTTTTATTTATTTTTTGCTATTTTTTATTTATTTTTTGCTATTTTTTTATTTATTTTTTGTCAGTTTTTTATAATTTTTTTTGCTATTTTATTATTAAAAATGTTTTGCTTTTTTTTTGCTATGGAGAGAACAGGGCCGGGGGGAGATTTCCCCTCTTAATTTTGTCCTGGTTGATCATTCTGACCAGGACTTAAGGCTCTGTTCACATCTTGCAAATTGGGAATGAGTGTTTCCCATTTGTGATTCATGTAAAGTGATTTACGCGTTTCGGCATAGTGCAACCCATTCGCTTGAATGTGCGTTGGTTGCGGCAAACAGGCTCCAAAACTACATTTTGTCCCTGAGCCAGGGGCGTTTCCCCCCCCCCCTTTTTACCGCAATTTTGGCACATACAGTAGAACTGGTCTGCGGCCCGGGGGTTGAGGACCCCTGCATTAGCCAGCTCTTGTTACGACATGCAAGCCCAAAAGCCCCCCCCCCCCTGCTGTGCAGCCCGGTCATCAACAGGTCATGGACCAGTACCGGCCTGCGGGTTGGGGACCCCTGCATTAGCCAACTCTTGTTATGACATACAAGCGGGGGTTGGGGACCCCTGCATTAGCCAACTCTTGTTACCACATGCAAGCCCAAAAGCCCCCCCCCCCCCGCTGTGCAGCCCGGTGATGGACCAGGACTGGCCTGTGGTCCGGGGGTTGAGGACCCCTGCATTAGCCAGCTCTTGTTACAGCATGCAAGCCCAAAAGCCCCCCCCCCCCCCCCCGCTGTGCAGCCCGGTCATCAACAGGTCATGGACCAGGACCGGTCTGCGGCCCGGGGGTACGACATGAAAGCCCGGCAGCCCCAGCTCACCAGGAAAATGCATGGTGTGCCCTACGGTCAGTTCAGGCCTGTTCACAGTTAACTCTAAACTGATGACCTGTAAAAGCTTTTAGAGCGTCCCCTATGGACAGTTCTGGGTGCTGCAATTTTAAGGCTTCTTGACAAGTTTGGTATCTAATTACTTGATGCAGCCTCATTTTTTTATTATTTATATTTCTACCCCAAAAAATTGGCTAGTATATTTTACTGAAAATATGGGATAAATAAACAGTTCAGTGCAAAAAAAAAAAATCACATGTACCAACATTTTATTTTGAAGGGTCTCCACTTTTCAGAAAATACATAGGGCCAGATTCACAGAAGAAGTACGCCGGCGTATCTACTGATACGCTGGTTGTACTTTCAAATTTCCCGCGTCGTATTGTTGTTTTGAAGACTCAAACCAAGATACGACGGCTTCTGGGTTAGATCCGACAGGTGTACGTCTTCGTACGCCTTCGGATCTAAGATGCAATACTTCGGCGTCCGCTGGGTGGCGTTTTCCGTGTCGGGTATGCAAATTAGCGATTTACGACGATCCACGAACCTACGCGCGGCCGTCGCATTTTCTAACGTCGTCTGTAGTCGGCTTTTTCCGGCGTATAGTTAAAGCTGGTATTTTTCGGCGTATACATAGACTTGCTATGTTAAGTATGGCCGTCGTTCCCGTGTCTAAATTTGAATTTTTTTTTTTTGCGTAAGTCGTCCGTGAATAGGGATGGACGTAACTCACGTCTAAGTTAAAAAAATGACGCCCTAGCAACGCCATTTAGCGCAATGCACAGCGGGAAATTTCGGGACGACGCATGCGCAGTTCATTCATTTAAATGAAACCCGCCCCCAACCCGCCCAATTTCAAATCGGCCGCCAGAAATACACTACGCCGCCGTAACTTACAGCGCAAAATCGCTGAGGATTCGAAAATGCGCCAGGTAAGGTACGGCGGCGTAGTGTATCTCTGATACGCTGCGCCGTTCTACATCTATGTGGATCTGACCCATAAAGTTTTGGAGGGCTGTCAACTAATTTTCAGGCCTAAAGGAAAGTTGCAAAAACTGCTGTGACTGCGAAGGGGTTAACACAAGGCGTAACACCCACATAAAGCAACCGTGGAAGCCAACTCTCTGCCATCGTCACATTATACTTCATGCCATCCTATGTGAAACAAGAACCAGGAGATGAGTGCCGGGTGGTGAGTGCCGATGCCAGGTGCTGCCGTACAGCTGACCCCCCCCTGTCTCGCCTCTTCACATCTAAAGGCAGAGCGGAAGAAGCAGATCCACGTCAGTGCAGAGCGGAGGAGATATGGGAAATGCTCTTTATGGCTCGCTACATGGAATACACCTACACCGACCCATCTGTGACAGCACAGAGATGACAAATTGTCTCACCGCTCCACAGCTCGAAAAAATGCCGACTAAGCAGGACTGCAAAGTGTTAATTGGATGCGCAAATGCGATAGCCTAGAGTCGCTAATCAAGTAACTTACACCTGAAGCACAATTTCTAATTTGCTGTTATCAACGCTTAAAAAAAAAAAATCCATGTTTCTATATTTAGCCTTGATGGATACAGTGAAACCTCGCATTGCGAGTAACGCGGTTTAATGAGCGTTTCTGAATACGAGCACTTTAAAAAAAAAAAAAATATGACTCGGTTTTACAGTGTTGTCTCGCAAAACGAGCAGGATTCAATCCACAGTACCGCATTTCGCCTTTCCTAGGTTTTCCGAGTTCAGTCGAGCCTTTCCGAGTATTTCCAAGGCTCTCCGGCGCCCCCCACCTCTGGCCACATGCGGTATTGCATGCCATAGAAGTCAAAGCGGAATTAATTATTTTCGTTTCCATTGACTTCTATGGGGAAACTCGCTTTGACATGCGAGTGCTTTAGATTACGAGCATTCTCCTGGAACGGATTATGCGCGTAATCCAAGGTTCCGCTGTAGTTGCCTTAAGGATAGTTCCTGTCATCTGGATCTCTTTAAGTTCAACATTTTAAACCCTGATGAAGGCCCTTCAAAACTCCCAAAAACGTGGCTTTTTTTTGGGTACTGTGAGTAAAGAATTATATGTGGACTCCAACACTAATCTGGCACTGTCCTGTATTTCTGATCTTGGTCCTGTTGCTGTAACATGACCCGTTACTTCTTCTGATCTTTAGGTCCTTGCATTAGTTGCTGAGGTGGACAATGCATGGCGCTTGTCTCCAACATGGTCATTCATAACAACACATGCCAGCTACTACACAAGTCTGTCTTGGACAACTTAGCCTAGATTGCTATTCTTGGAAGAGAGACTAGAGTAGTAGCTGGGATGTGTTGTTGTGGGTTTTGTGTTTTTGTGATTGATGATGCTTATCTCCAGAACGGTCATTCACAACAACACATGCCACCTATTACACTAGTCTCTCTTGGACAACTCATCCAAGATTGCTATTCTGGGGGAGAGAGACTAGAGTAGTAGCTGGGATGTGTTGTTGTAGGTTTTGTGTTTTTGTGAATGATGATGCTTATCTCCAGTACAATCATTCACAACAACACATGCCACCTATTACACTAGTCTCTCTTGGACAACTCATCCAAGATTGCTATTATGGGGGGAGAGAGACTAGAGTAGTAGCTGGGATGTGTTGTTGTGGGTTTTGTGTTTTTGTGAATGATGATGCTTATCTCCAGCATGGCCATTCACAACAACACATGCCACCTACTACACTAGTCTCTTTTGGACAACTCATCCTAGATTGCTATTCTGGGGGAGAGAGACTAGAGTAGTAGCTGGGATGTGTTGTTGTGGGTTTTGTGTTTTTGGGAATGATGGTGCTTATCTCTAGCATGGCCATTCACAACAACACATGCCACCTGCTACACTAGTCTCTCTTGGACAACTCATCCTAGATTGCTATTCTGGGGGAGAGAGACTAGAGTAGTAGCTTGGATGTGTTGTTGTGGGCTTGTGTTTTTGTGAATGACGGTGCTTGTCTCCAGCATGGCCATTCACAACAACACAAGCCGACAGTTACTACAGTAGTCTCTCTACTCTTAAAGCGGTATTACATCCAAAACCAAAAATCCACAAAGACCAATTAGCATCGCTCAACCACGACTAGTCCAGGAGCTAGGAAAACTGGTGACTTGGACTTAGTTACTCCGCACTTGTGTAACATTCATTGGTAAAATCATGAATTATTTGGCTAAATGATCAAATACAGTGCAGAAGTACTAAATCATTTCGCCCATCAGGCCTTATTCATGATGTCTGTGGGCTTGTGTTTTTGTGAATGACGGTGCTTAGCTCCAGCATAGTCATTCACAACAACACCTGCCAGCTACTACATTAGTCTCTCTTGGGCAACTCAGCCTAGACTGCTATTCTGGGAAGAGAGACCAGAGTAGTAACTGGGATGTGTTGTTGTGGTCTTCTGTTTTTTTGAATGATGGCATGGTCATTCACAACAACACATGCCAGCTACTATACAAGTCTGTCGTGGACAACTTAGCCTAGATTGCTATTCTGGGGAGAGGGACTAGAGTAGTAACTGGGATGTGTGGTTGTGGGCTTGTGTTTTTGTGAATCACAGGGCTTATCTCCAGCATGGTCATTCACAACAACACAAGCCAACATTTATTACAGTAGTCTCTCTCCATTTAAAGTGGTATTACACCCAAAACCAAAAATCCACAAAGACAAATTAGCATTGCTAAACCATGACCAATCCAGGAGCTAGGAAATCCAGTGGCCTGGCTTTAGTGACTCCACACTTGTGTAACATTCAATGGTAAAATTGAACCAGCAACTTAGTATCCTTCATAGATAAAGGACTTTATTGATCAAATACAGTGTAGATATTAAAATGTGTTTCACCCATCGGCCTTAATAATAAGGGCCATCTTAATAGCATCATGGACCCCTGAGCAAAGTAATACACTGGGGCCCCTACCAGGGAGATGGCGACCTTGGTGGCTAGAAGTGGGTGTGGCTAAATTATGCTGAATTATGCTAAGTATGGAGCTGCTGGAGCCCCACCTCCTCCCAAGCTGCCAGGGCAGAACATCTGCAGCCCTTAGTCTAGTCATGCAGCCCTACAGTATGCCTACTCTGTTACCTTTTCTGTACTCAAAAGAAAGACTGAGCGCTAACAGCCTGCTATTTCAGAGGAGACAGACTTAAGTAGTCAACTTGTGTTCTTGTGAAATGACCATCCTGAGAAACAGCATTATTCACAAAAGACACAAGCCCACAGCAACGCATGCCAGCTACTACGCTAGTCTCTCTTGGACAACTCAGCCTAGATTGCTATTCTGGGGAGAAAGACTAGAGTAGTAACTGAGATATGTTGTTGTGGGTTTGTGTTTTTGTGAACAATTGCACTAATTTGCATCATGGCCAATCACAACAACACACTCCAGCTACTACACTAGTCTCTCTTGAACAACTTAGCCTAGTTTGCTATTCTGGGGAGAGAATAGTAGATGGGCTTGTGGGCTTGTGTTTTTGAGAATGGTGGAGCTTATCTCGAGCATGGCTATCCACAACAACACATGCTAGGTACTACACTAGTTTCTCTTGGAAAACTCAGCCTAGATTGCTATTCTGGGGAGAGAGTGACTAAAGTACTAACTGACACTCATCTCCAGCTTAAAAAAAGAACAAATCCTGGACTGCCGCACTCTGTTGAAATGCATCTTTATTGTATAAATTCAAAATAATCCAATACAATGCTGTAAAATAAAAAGTGGTCAAAACAGGAATACAGTGGCTAACGCGTTTCACATCATGAGATGCTTACTCATAGCTTATCTCCAGCATAGTCAGCTGAGCACCAACAGTCTGCTATTTTGGAGAAGACAGACTAAAGTAGTCAACTTGTGTTCTTGTGAAATAACCACACTGGAGTGGAGTGGCATTATTCACCAAAGACACAAGCCCACAGTAACATATGCCAGCTACTACACTAGTCTCTCTTGAACAACTCAGCCTTGATTGCTATTCTGGGGAGAAAAACTAGAGTAGAAACTGTTGTTGTGAGTTTGTGTTTGTGTTTGTGTTTAGTAGATGGGCTTGTGGGCTTGTGTTTTTGCAAATGATGGCTCTTATCTCCAGTATGGCCATCCTCAACAACACATGTCAGCTACTACACTAGTTTCTCTTGGATAACTCAGTCTAGATTGCTATTCTGGGGAGAGAGACTCAAGTAGTAACTAAGGCTTATCTCCAGCATGGTCAGCTGAGCACCAACTGCCTGCTATTTCAGAGAAGACACACTACAGTAGTCAACTTGTGTTCTTGTGAAATGACTATGCGTGAGAGGAGTGGCATTATTCACCAAAGACACAAGCCCACAGAAACACATGCCAGCTACTACACTAGTCTCTCTTGGACAAATTAGCCTTGATTGCTATTATGGGGAGAGAAACTAGAGTATAATCTGGATATGTTGTTGTGGATCTGTGTTTTTGAGAATGATTGCACAAATTTTCATCATGGCCATTCACAATCACAACACATTCAAGCTACTACACTAGTCTTGGACAAATTAGCCTCGATTGCTATTATGGAGAGAGAAACTAGAGTAGAAGCTGGGATATGTTGTTGTGGATCTGTGTTTTTGAGAATGATTGCACGAATTTCCAGCATGGCCATTCAGAATCACAACACATTCAAGCTACTACACTAGTCTCTCTTGGACAAATTAGCCTCGATTGCTATTATGGGGAGAGAAACTAGAGTAGAAGCTGGATATGTTGTTGTGGATTTGTGTTTTTGAGAATGATTGCACAAATTTCCAGCATGGCCATTCACAACACATTCAAGCTACTACACTAGTCTCTCTTGAACAACCCAGCCTAGATTGCTATTCTGGGGATGGAGACTAGAGTTGTAGCTGGGATATGTTGTTGTGGGCTTGTGTTTTTGTGAATGATGGCGCGAATCTCCAGCATGCCACCCACAACAACACAAGCCAACAGTTACTACAGTAGTCTCTCTCTCCCTTTAAAGTGGTATTACACCCAAAACCAAAAATCCACAAAGACAAATTTGCATTGTTCAACTATGACCAATCCAGGAGCTAGGAAAAACACTGACCTGGCTTTAGTGACTCCACCCTTGTGGTAAAAATCAAGCTGGCAACTTGGTACTATCCAAACATAAAGGACTTTTTTGGCTACATGATCAAATGGAGTGCAGATATGCTAACATATTGAAGCCAAACTCCAGCTCACGCTTTATAATCAGTTACAGAAAACAGTTTATTTTCCTTTCGGGATAAAAGGTTTTACGTAAAAAAATAAATGCTGATCACGAAAGCACCCCTGTCAATGGTCAGTGGTTTGTCTCATCCATCTAACTGCTACATCTGCAAAAGAGTTTGTACTTTTCAAAAAAACAACAGACTTACTGGCCAGATCACCAGGTGAAAATAAATAAAAGAAAGCCTAAAAGGGGAAACTAATGCAGCCATCACATCTATCGGTAAGAATTTTTAAGTCTGAAATATAATAAATATTTGCTTTCAGGTTTAATACCACTTTAATATCTTTGACATGATTGTAAAGTTTTTCACTGATGACACTCAGCACTCCACCAGCTGCTCTTCTCGTTAACCTTTAGAAGTCTAAGTACTTCCCCCTGCTGGTGGGGGCCCTCCGGGAATCTAGAGAAGCTCGGGCAACACGCCTCTCGTTTCCCAGCGAGATGAATAGTTCTCTCTATTGGACAGCAGATGCCTGCGTTTATTTTTTATTTTTTTGCAGGTAGGGGTATATACTCTGTATTACCAAAAGTTTTGGGACACCTGCCTTTACACGCACATGAACTTTAACCACTTAACCCCCGGACCATATTGCTGGTCAAAGACCAGAGTACTTTTTGCGATTCGGCACTGCGTCGCTTTAACTGACAAATGCGCGGTCGTGCGACGTGGCTCCCAAACAAAATTGGCGTCTTTTTTTCCCCACAAATAGAGCTTTCTTTTGGTGGTATTTGATCACCTCTGCGGTTTTTAGTTTTTGCGCTATAAACAAAAATAGAGCGACAATTTTGAGAAAAAATAATATTTTTTACTTTTTGCTATAATAAATATCCCCCAAAAATATATATATATAAAAAAAAAATTCCCTCAGTTTAGGCCGATACGTATTCTTCTACATATTTTTCGTAAAAAAAAAAACGCAATAAGCGTTTATTGATTGGTTTGCGCAAAAGTTATAGCGTTTACAAAATAGGGGGTAGTTTTATGGCATTTTTATTAATATTTTTTTTTTACTAGTAATGGCGGCGATCAGCGATTTTTTTTTTCGGTCGAGCCTAAAAATTGAATGTGTCCGTAAAATCGCAAAAAAAGTTATAAAAAAAAACAAAAAACGAAGTGTGACGGAATGGCCCGTGATACCCAGAGACTTTTGAAGGATGCGGGGTACTCCTGTGCCAGCTTCACTAATGATTCTTTGGTCTAGGGTCATCCTATGTCCAATAGGGGCATAGGATGACTGAGAAATGATATCATGAATTACATGAGATGGGACAGTAATGATAATTCATGTATTGCAGGATATCTTGAAATATTACAAGTTGTTAATTCTGACCCAACAGGTCAATAGGAGAGTGACTCATTCAATGTGGTACATAGACTGTTGAAGTGCTAATTAAGTCTACCTGGCTGTAGTGATAAAAGCTTGCTGTGATTGCATTCTATTGTCTATTGTGCTAATTAAGTCTGCCTCTCAAGAACCTTTCATTGTGTGAAGTTCTATTGATGATAATATGTGATGTGACTTAGCACCCTCTAAAGGTCAGACGTCTGACTTACGTCTACAAAGGAATGTGTATTGTGTAGCAGGTGAGAATAACTTATCGTGGAGTCAGAACGTCTGGGTAATGATTAGTAATTAGTTCATGTAGATTATCTTAATGTCATTATCTAAAGGAATGTGTATTGAAGTTCCTTGTGTCATGTTGTGGGTGGAGTTGAGTCATTGTCCATATTTGGTTGCTAAGGGGCAGATCCACAAAGAGCGTACGCCGGCGTGTCTACTGATACGCCGGCGTACTTTCAAATTTCCTGCGTCGTATCTTTGGTTTGAATCCTCAATCCAAGATACGACGGCATCTGGGTTAGATCCGACAGGCGTACGGCTTTGTACGCCTTCGGATCTTAGATGCAATACTTCGGCGTCCGCTAGGTCGAGTTCTCGTTGTTTTCCGCAACGAGTATGCAAATTAGCTATTTCCGACGATCCACGAGCGTACACTCGGCCGTCGCATTCTCTTACGTCGTCTCTAGTCTGCTTTTTCCAGCGTATAGTTAAAGCTGCTTTTTCGTGACGTATAGTTAGACTTGCTATGTTAAGTATGGCCGTTGTTCCCGCGTTTAATTTGAATTTTTTTTTTCGTTTGCGTAAGTCGTCCGTGAATTGCGGGATGGACGTAATTTACGTCCAAGTCAAAACAATGACGTCCTTGCGACGTCATTTCGCGCAATGCGCGGTGGGAAATTTAGGGACGGCGCATGCGCAGTTCGTTCGGCGCGGGGACGCGCTTCATTTAAATGAAACACGCCCCCTACCCGCCCAATTTGAAATCCGCGCCCTTACGCCGCGAGAGATAGACTACGCCGCCGTAACTTACGGCGCAAATTCTTTGTGGATTCTAAGCTGCCAAAAGTAAGTTACAGCGGCGTAGCGTATCTCACATACGCTGTGCCCATCTAATTGTATGTGGATCTGCCCCTAACTGTATTAGAAGAGCTGAGTTTACCATTAAGTCCTGTCTGTTTGGAACCAGAGAACAGAGCTGTGTGTCTCATTTGTCTAGGGAAATCCAATGGGTCCTGTCTGCTGGATTGTGGAGTGTCGGAAGCTGTCTTGAGCTGGTGGAATGGAATATCGTAACAGCGTTAACCCCTGACCGTTACACTATAGGGGGATTTCCAAAATTCCCCATAGGCGGAGAAGGAAAAGGTAAGTGAACCAACAATGCACTAGCTTAAAGGAACCTATTTAGAAAATAAAAAACAAACCTTTACAACCTCTTTAGTCATAAACCTTTGTCCTCTAACCGTGTAACTAGAAAAAAAAGAATCAATTCCTAATTTTCACCATCACTAACAATAGTCCATTTAATAGGCCGGTGAATAATCGTCACTGCTTATCGGGGCCCTTCTGAGCCGGCAGATCACACAGCGGCTCAATAGGAACCATTGATTATCTGAACGTAATAAACCATCTTGCGTTTCTGCACAGACCGAAGACGGGACGTGGAAATATTAAAAAGAGCAGAAAACGATGACAGGACAAGAGCGCAAACGTCAGATTTATAACCACAATCAGGGGGGGAATTATACTCTTGGGAGACGAATTGATCCGCAGAGACGGACGGCGAGGAAGTTGGTGTAGATTAATGTGGAGGGGAAATTTTGGAGCTCAGCAAAAACTTCTCTGACTGCTACGAAGGCCATATATATAATCGGCTATCAGTGATATTAACTCCAGAGATTTAGAGTTCTTCCAGTAATGTAAAAAGTCACATTACAGACCTTAAATTGTCATTGAACAACCGCTGAAGTTATTATTAAAGGATAGCTGTACTTTTAAACCACGTTTGTTCTGATTTTGAGACTCCAAGCAACTTTCATGGTAAATCTAATAGTAGTTTGTCAAATTCAACTGGACCTGTTTTGTAATGACTGTTCTGACATTCCAGAGCTTCTCCAAGCTGCTTCTTTAGTTCTGATGAGTGTCAGAAATACACCCAGAATTACCTTAATCCAGTCACCACTGAAGGTGTAGATCAGGGTTTCTCAAACATGGAACTCCAGGGTTCCTTCAGAGGTTGCTAGGGGTTCATTGAGGGTTCCTCCAGAGGATGCTAGGGGTTCCTTGAGGGTTCCTCCAGAGGTTGCTAGGGGTTCTTTGAGGGTTCCTCCAGAGGTTGCTAGGGGTTCCTTGAGGGTTCCTCCAGAGAATGCTAGGGGTTCCTTGAGGGGTCCTTCAGAGGTTGCTAGGGGTTCCTTGAGGGTTCCTCCAGAGGTTGCTAGGGGTTCCTTGAGGGTTCCTCCAGAGGTTGCTAGGGGTTCCTTGAGGGTTCCTCCACAGAGGATGCTAGGGGTTCCTTGAGGGTTCCCCCAGAGGATGCTAGGGGTTCCTAGGGGGGTCCTCCAGAGGTTGCTAGGGGTTCCTTGAGGGTTTCTCCAGAGGTTGCTAGGGGTTCCCTGAGGGTTCCTCCAGAGGATGCTAGGGGTTCCTCCAGACGATGCTAGGGGGTTCCTTGAGGGTTCCTCCAGAGGATGCTAGGGGTTGCTTGAGGGTTCCTCCAGAGGATGCTAGGGGTTCCTTGAGGGTTCCTCCAGAGGATGCTAGGGTTCCTCCAGAGGATGCTAGGGGTTCCTTGAGGGTTCCTCCAGAGGATGCTAGGGGTTCCTTGAGGGGTCCTCCAGAGGTTGCTAGGGGTTCCTTGAGGGTTCCTCCAGAGGTTGCTAGGGGTTCCTTGAGGGTTCCTCCAGAGGTTGCTAGGGGTTCCTTGAGGGTTCCTCCAGAGGATGCTAGGGGTTCCTCCAGAGGATACTAGGGGTTGGGGGCTTTTTGTCAGTATGAGTGGAAAATACCTTGACACCAATGGGAATAAACAATGCCTAACCGTTGGTATTAGTGGGAGGAATAGTGACCTATCACTGGCATTGTTTGGAAGATTAGTGCCCCATCATTGGCATCAGTTGGAAGAATAGTGCCCCATCATTGGTGTCAGTGGGAATAATAGTGCCCCATCATTGGTGTCAGTGGGAGGAATTGTGCCCCCTTGTTGTTGTCACTGGGAGTAATAAATCCCCAAGGGCCGGATATAGGCAGGCAAAGGGACGCAGTTTGGAGACCACTGCTCTAGGCTAAAAAGGTTGAGAATGGTTGATGTCGATGAAATAGACCTTTGAGTGAGAACTACATCTTAAGGGTATCTGCTGGAATCTGAAGTCCGTCATTAGAGGGATGGCTTTTGATGGACCATCGGAGCCGTCTTTAAGGCAGGGCAAAAGGAGCAGTTGCCCTGGGCCCTGGCATTCCCAATTTAAATTCCCTTGTCCCTTGAAGTTTTAGTCATGTGCTGTGTCCTGATATCTCAGTGTGAAGTGCTGCTACTAATGCTGCCCAGCTCTGCCCTATTGTTGTGTACAGATGACTCACCTGCAGACCCTGTGTTTACATGTAAATAACTGTCATTCATATGTAAATAATGGGAGCATTCATATGTAAATAACCTGCCTGCCATAACATTCTTTTTTTTATGGGCTCCACACACCAACTGCCCATTGCACACCATGCCTTTTAATTCACCAGCAGCCCATCCCCCACCCAGCCAGATCTGAGTTTGAAAACTTCACTTCTGCCTGAAAATAATCTCGTCTAAAAGTTTTATAACGAAACCTTCAGTCCAGCGCTTCTACCACTCACACTTCAATGAAGAAACTCTAGGCCAGATTCACAAAAGAGATACGACGGCGTATCTCCTGATACGCCGTCATATCTCTGAGATACGATTGTCGTATCTATGCGGCTGATTCATAGAACCAGGTTACACATAGATAGCCCTAAGATCCGACAGGTGTAACTGTGTTACACCGTCGGATCTTAGGCTGCAATTCTAGGCCGGCCGCTAGGTGGCGATTCCATTGCGGTCGGCGTAGAATATGCAAATGACTAGTTACGGCGATTCACGAACATCCGCTTTGCCCGTCGATCTAAATTTACGTTGTTTCCGTAGAGATGCGTCGCGTAAAACTAAGCATGCCCTCTAGGTGGTCTAAGCAATGTTAAGTATGGCCGTCGTTCCCGCGCCGAAATTTTAAATTTCACGTCGTTTGCGTAAGTCGTCCGTGAATGACGCTGGACGCCATTTACGTTAACGTCGAAACCAATGACGTCATTGCGACGTCATTTAGCGCAATGCACGTCGGGTAATTGTACGGACGGAGCATGCGCAGTACGTTCGGCGCGGGAACGCGCCTAATTTAAATGGTGCCCTCCCCATTTGAATTAGGAGGGCTTTGTGCCGAGCGGATTTACGCTACGCCGCTGCAAGTTTACAGGTAAGTGCTTTGTGAATCAGGCACTTACGCTGTAAACTTGCGGCGGTGTAACGTAAATGGGATACGTTACGCCGCTGAAGCATAATGTATTTGGATGTGAATCTGGCCCTCCATGTGCAAACCGGCTGATAACATTTGCTGACATTCTCTGTCCTGAGCAGAGATCTCCTTTAAGCCCTCCAGTGCTGAGAGAAGCATCAAAGATGAACCCAAACCACAAGATATAGATCTGACCCCGGAAGTCTTACTCTCAGGGCGCCATCAGAGAAAATTTTGGTTTGTGGCGGCAGAAAGATACATAAAAACGTACAAATCAGGGAGGAAGGTAAAAAGTCGATGTTCGTTCCCAGCGAAGGACGCACAAAAGTCACAAGACGGTGAAACTCTGGTTTTTATTTATTTAGTTGCTCTCTCAGCTCAGATCATCAAAATACGGCTCATGGGTTACATCCAGTCCAGCCTCCAGCTTGAGCTACTGGAGGATGTGCACTGATTGAGGAGGAAGGTCAGAAGAGGCTGCCTATGGCTCGGCTTCTGATGTAAGGGGGACTCTGATGGGGACCCTGGTGTAAGGAAGGACTCTGGGTGCAGAGAATTGCGTCTGGAGCCCACCCAGTTGTGGAAAAGGGTCTGATACCCATCACCCGATTGGCTGAAAGGACAGGCGATCCCATAATACATTTTTTTAAACGTCGCCTATGGAGATTTTTAAGGGTAAAAGTTTGTCGCCATTCCACGAGCGGGTGCAATTTTGAAGCGTGACATGTCGGGTATCAATTTACTTGGCGTAACATTATCTTTCACAATATAAAAAAACTAAAATTGGGCTAAATTTACTGTTGTCTTATTTTTTAATTAAAAAAATTGTTTTTTTTTCCAAAAACAAAGTGCGCGTGTAAGGCCGCTGTGCAAATACGGTGTGACAGAAAGTATTGCAACGAGCGCCATTTTATTCTCTAGGGTGTTAGAAAAATGGGCAAAAGGTGGAGTTGCGCTAAACAAAATGGATAAATATGACTTATTAGGTCATAAAAAATGTGAGAATAACTGTGAAAGTCCAAAAAGGTAACAAATAATTCTAGTGAAAAAATAAAGATGAAGTCCCGTAATAATCAAATTCCATGTGGTGGGGAATTATCACACAAGTGAAGAAAGATCTGGATCACAGCTCCCTGAAAATGCTGACCCTTACCGAATTATAAGATCCTGACGGATCAAGCCGAGCAAGTAGCCAAACACCTGGGCTGCACAGGGGATCAGAGTCTTAATACGATCATCCCAATAGTCCACCAGCGGAGCATCCAGAAAGACAAATAAACTAAAATAGTGTAATACTGTATGGTACATATGCACAGGACATCCCCCAGTGACTGGTAAACGAACAGTGTGACATACAGAAACCACCACCAGAGTACACACTGACCCTTACCAGAGCCCTGGATCCCTAAGGATCAGAAATGGCAGAGGGGATGTAAACAGCAGATGAAAGGATCTTCTCACAAAACGGTCTTTGGACTCACCAGGCAGTCAAAAGGTCATGGAGAAGAAAACTCACAATGGCATAATAACGTTTGGAGCATTTAATAAATTAAACAGTAGCACACTTACAAAATCGACGATATAAAACAGCATAAAAATCCGGCCGGTAACAGAACGAGTTGTCCTCAATCGCGGTGACGTCAGCACGTCTCCTCCCGACGTTTCGTCTGAGATAGACTTGATCACGGGGTGTTAGAAAAATATATATATAATGTTTGGGTATTCTAAGTAATTTTCTAGCAAAAAAATAATAATTTTTAACTTGTAAACACCAAATCTCAGAAAGAGGCTCGGTCCTTAAAGGGGTGGTTCACCCTAAAAACGACTTTTTATTATTACAATGGACCCCCACATTACAATCCGATTAAGGCTATTATTTTTTTGAAGCTGTACATACCTTTGTACAGCATATTCACCCGTTGCGAGTCCCGCGGGAGTGGGCGTTCCTCACATGTCTGTGATTGACATTTTGACCAAAAACAAGCTCCCCCCGTCGCGTAAGCCGCGTCACGGTTGGCAAAAGGAGCCAAACGGCGAGTCGGCGCTATACTGCGCATGCGCATCGCCGTTTGGCTCCTTTCGCCAATCGTGGCGCGGCTTACGCGACGGGGGGGGGGCTCGTTTTTGGTTAAAATGTCAATCACAGACATGTGAGGAACGCCCACTCCCACGGGACTCGCAACGGGTGAATATGCTGTACAAAGGTATGTACAGCTTCAAAAAAATAATAATAGCCTTAATCGTATTGTAATGTGGGGGGCCATTGTAATAAAAAAAAGTAGTTTTTAGGGTGAACCTCCCCTTTAAGTGGTTACAATTCTTTTAAAAAAAAATGATGCAGAGAAGATAAACAGAACCCTTAAGTGCTTTTTCTATTGCGGTCTTGGCACAGACAAGGGAAGGATGTCTTCCCCTTTAATGGGCAGCGATGTTATTTGCGGCGCTTGTTGTGCATTGTGGGACGGCGGCGGGAAGAGAAATGCAGAAATCTGCATTCTGCTAAAAATAGATCATTGCTCAAATAATAGGCGGTCATTCCTACACGTGCATCGGGAACGCGACGTCACAATCACTATCTGTATAATCGCAGATTGACGAGGACGACAGGATGGGGAGGGGATGCGCCGTTCGCTAAACGCCAGATATTTCAGGAAAACCGAGGAAGGCAAAACCACCAATTCTGACATCCCTCTCCCTCCTACATGTAAAAATCTGCCTTTTTATTCCTAGAAAATCACAAAGAACCCCCAAACATTATATATATATATACTGTGGGCTAGATGCACATACCTTTAGGCGGGCGTAGCGTATCGCCTATACGCTACGCCGCCGTAACTTTGAGAGGCGAGTATGGTATTCTCAAAGATTTTGCGCCCAAAGTTACGGCGGCGTAGCGTATTAGGTCCGGCGTAAGCCCGCCTAATTCAAATGTTGAAGCTGTGGGTGTGTTTTATGCATATATGGTGTGACCCCGCGTAAATGACGTTTCGATCGAACGGCGCATGCTCCAAATCACGTCGGCAAATCGTCAATGCTTTTTTCGACGTGAACGTAACTTACGGCCAGCCCCATTCACGGACGAGTTACGCAAACGACGTAAAACTTGAAAAATTTGACGCGGTTCCGACGTCCATACTTAACATTGGCTACGCCATGTTTTTGGTGGTTTATCTTTACGCCTGAAAACCCCTTACGTAAACGGTGTATCTTTACTGCGACGGCCAGGCGTACATTCGTGAATAGGCGTATCTAGCTGATTTACATATTCTAGG